>NW_018480035.1:62237-65649 GCF_002113885.1 Mizuhopecten yessoensis | reverse complement strand
CCGAAAAAAAACCCCCCACACCTCAATATTAGACCCATACCTTGCACCTGCCGCCTCAAAAATGTCTGCCCACTGATCAGGGTCGTAAAAGGTAGCTTGGAAATGAGGGGCAAAGTCAGCATAAGTAAAACCTGGAGGGTAATTGTCCTTCATGAATTTCACAAACAAAGGTGTTTTGGTTTTCCACCAGTACCAAAACCATGGCGATTCATATGTCGCGGGTACCGAGAACACTCCCCAGTGTATGAATATTCCTATTTTTGCTTCATCGAACCAACTGGGTAAAGGTCTAGAGTCTATCGACTTCCAGTTTGCTTCGTATCTGGTTGCAGAGATGAAAGCAAATACACACAGCAAGCATAGTGAAAGTAACACAACGTCCCTCATCATTAATTGCTCCAATGTAAACAATCACATGACGGCGGGTCATGGACTGCTGAGTCTGCTAAACGCTTCAAAATAGTAATCGAGGTCACTTCACCTTTTGTCGTCAACCAATCAACGAGTTCGTTACAAAATTTGTTCGCTTGACGATAACATTGCAATTGGCAAGCACGTGAAGTTTATGTCCAGTTTTATTGCGATGAAATTCACACCCGTTTTAGTGTAACACAACGTATTTGACAGGTAGGTGGTAGGTACCATCATTTAAAAACATTGTACATGTTTGATTTCGTTAGATATCTGGCAAGCGGGCATCTGTAGGATAATTTGCGCACAGCAAGTTAGCTACTTTCGGCTGAGCTGTGAACATTGGTCACATCTTGGCTCCTGCACATGGAACTGTCCTTTCCACTGTTAACACGGATCCCTCTTCGCGGATATATATTTTCAGGACTTAATTTACATTACAGCTGCTTGCCTTTTGGCATCATATCACATTCGTGTTTTGACAAATTAGCTCGAGTGCCCTGCACGGAATTAGATTATCCAAGTCCGTGCCTACAGTAAGGCCATGAAACCAGATTTGACATTTTGACATATCTCAAAACCAGGAATTTCCTTATTTATGACATTTGATAAGGATGCAAAGATTCTTGTGTATTGGCAAAAAAAAATGCAATGGTAGAATGTGTACGGATATTGAAATTCCGAAGTACTCGGGTAGTCCTATAGCTAACTACCTATCTCCTTTTAATAAAAAGATCTCTGCACCATAAGTTCATGACTCTGCACCATCAAACATTATTTTAAAAAGAGCCAATTAAGAAAAAAATATTGTTTTGGTCCGTTCCAGTTTAACATGTTATGAGATAGTGTTTTCTAGCTGTCAACTGGTTTGAAGAGTCTGATCGAGGAAACTTGTATTCTACATCCCATAGGGAAATTACTTGGTTTTTCAGTAATTCAAAGTGGATGCCTTATTGTATTTCTATCTATTAATCTATATGTTTATACTCCATAGAGACCAGAATGGCTTCAATGTTATTTCATTGCTTGTTTGTAATATTATTTATCGAATATTGCATTCTTCATAATACAGAAAATAATTAAATTGTGTGCCCAAATAGTTTTTCAATGGATTTATAATCGCTGACATATCTAATTTATGTGATGCACGTATGTCTGTGATTTGTCATATAATTGGAAGTACATGGAATTCTTCATCAAGTCCATTAAAACGGTGCAATATAATAGTTGTGTAAATCTACCAGAGCAGTTTTATAAATCCATATATAGGTATCTGCCTTGGAAAAAAGGGGGATATATTATGCAAATTATGGTATGTGTTTGAGACAGACACCTATGATGGATCTGTAAATTCTCTATAACATGAACCATTCTGAAAAACTCCCCTTAAAATTGTGTTGATATGGCACATCCTTAAATGACCATAGCGGTAAATAAGACGTAAAACACAAACATACAAAACCAGAGGTGTTGGAGCTTAACATTTACTTTCAGGTAATTTTCCTTAGTTGGTGCTTCAATGCATTCAAAACACTGACTTCTTTATTTGCTAATGCAATGTATTGTCTTGATTATAGATATGAAACATCAATAACAGCATCAGTTGGATAATGGCCGAGAAGAAGCCAGACCTCCCCAGGGGCCTAATAGGACGCACAGGTGTGCCAACAGGGAGAGGGACAAGGTGAGCGATTTAGGGGACATTTAATCCTTTAGAGTCAGTAGTAATTTAGAGATTATGGACTCTAAGTGAAGTGGAGCCAGATATGAAAAATTTAGAAGGCTTATTAAAATTTTGTGGAGAGAGAAACCTATAATAATCAGGTCCATTACACTCTGCCGATTGAGCTATATAGCTATATTCACCTATAAATTATAGCTGTATTGAGCTATAATTTCTCAGATTGCAATTTTCATTAAATCAAAGCAAAGTCGCATAAAACAATAAGGTTTATGGTAATGTTGACTACAAAAAGTATGCATTTAGATGTTTATTTTCATTTTTCATCAATGTAAAATTTCCGATTTTTTTACATCATTATTTTTCAAAAAGAATACTTATATTTAATGTCTTTTGTTATCAGCCTAATGATAAAATCTTCTTTTAAAAGCGACTTTGTTTCGTTTATCTTCAAAAACAAAATCACATGAAAATAGCTCAAAAGATCTATTTCAGATAGGTCAATAGAGCTAATATAGGTCTTTACAGCTATATAGGTCTTTACAGCTATATAGCTCAATTGGCAGAGTGTACTGGACCTGATAATGTGCAGGAGTTGTTTTTTTTTTAAAAAAATGCAAGATTAATCTCTGAGCAAGGAATTGATAGCTATTATTTTTGCATATTTCACTGACATATCTTTGTTTTTAAAGTCAACTAAAAAACGATTTATTAGATAACTGTCAAATTACATAGCATCATGACTTGACCCTCAAAAGACTATATGCTTGAGGATTTTGCGTAATTACAGATTACCATCAATTAGAGGTCCAAGAGACTTGACTCTTGGTGGAATTCCGAAGAAAGTGTTCACTCCTACAATCCCTGCAGGCAGACGAGACAAGACTAAAGACAGGTATATAATTATATACATTATGTATATATAGTATAGTAATATTTGTTACCAATATCTAGTGATGGATAAATCATAATAATTATGTAATGCTCCAGTTAGACTGCATACATGCTTGAAATCTACATGTAAATTTTAGTGAATTATATGTGTAAGAGTAAAAAAGTTTGTGAACCAGCTGGCATTATACAGCTGTAAGAAATACTTTGCATACAACTTCAGAAAACCATGGACTGTGTCGGCTTTGAAGATAAGTAAAAATCATCAGAATGCTTGCCTTCTGAAGTTCATTCACTGTTCATGTAAGTCCCATGTGATGGCATATTGATATCTCCACAAAACAAAAAAGTCACACATGAACTGCTTGGTCACCATTCAAATGAATAGTGTTCGAAATTAACACTCGATAACATTCTACTCCCCCCCCC
>NW_018480035.1:12714-62167 GCF_002113885.1 Mizuhopecten yessoensis | reverse complement strand
CCCCAAGTCAAAATATTCCCCACTTGCACTTTACTGCAGTATAGTGTTAGCATTGGGCCTGGAACACATAAATCTGTTCAAGATAGGAAGGTTATAAATATTTTGCTCACCCAAGTTTAATTCGTACACAATCCATGTGCATGCATGTTTGGTGGTTGACGTATTGTGAGATGTGAGATGGTGAGAATGGTTTGGGAGACTAAATAACAAAATTGAATTGTTAATTATATCAACATGTTACCAAAATGTGTCTTAATACAAGTACCCAGGTACTGGTATGCATTATATACAATTGCTTGATTGCAAAATCTGCCAATAAACAAAGTTAGTCAGGACTGCCTCACACAGGGTGTAAGGACTCCTCTCCTGGAAAACCCTACAGGGATTTGCCACATTACTGCCTGTGTGTAGATGGCTTCAAGCGTTTGTCCCCCGACCTTCCACAGACCCAGCTAGATGACTTTTCTGCCGTTGTACGTTGAGTCATCATACAGCTCACTTTATGCAGCTCACTTTATACAGCTCACTTTCAGTCTCTTCATTTGATTACCCAATACCACATACATGTTTATTTCCAACGTGTTTCTATTTATGATGCCCTTTGACAGCTGATTAATGCCTACTAATCATTTTATCTATTTTCATGAGATTTGTAAAAAAAAAATAAGAGAGAGAAATAAATGGTTTTTTTTGTTCAGTCAAGTACAAGATGAAGGCCCAAAGAAGGAAGGAAAAAGAGGACACAGTGCTGATAGAAAAGGGTCGGGATCAGAAAGGGGCAGAGGACGTGGACGAGGTAGAGGAAGGGGCAAGCCCCAAGATGTCATACAGTCATATTCCATTTTTGAGCAAGGGCCCATAGAGAAATTAGCCAAAGGTACAGTATAGAAGCCCAGGAGTTGTAATTATAGACAAAGTATTACGCTGACTATTCATCACCCAATATATACTCGATTACAACACTGTCTGGAGTCATCACTTGAATAGAAGCAACATTCTTAACAGTGATAGGATCTAAAGAAGTGAAATGTGAAGTCTGTGTTGGTAATCAATGCAAAGCTGTCTGTCAATTAGGGGGATTTATGATCACCTGTGTTTAACGATTTGTGCTTCAGCTTTTAGTGGGCTGTTTCAGGTTCAAGTGACTACCGAGGTGGTGCTGGGGGAGGAGGAGTAGGAGGCAGTAGTGGAGGAGGAGGAGGAGGAGGAGGTGGTGGTGGCAGAGGGGGAGGTTCAAAGTCTGCCTCATCCTCTGGGGGGATCAGGACTGGGATCAAGACAGACCAGGGTGAGGATGGATCCAAGCAAGTCCTGAACTATCTTCTTAGGGATGATGTAAGTGTCTAGTGATGTATGTTTGCATATAGCATAATTAATTCGTGAAGTTTTCATGAAATTGTTACTCTCTTTGTTCCTGTCCCAGTTTATAGACACCTCTTGTGATGCTGAAGACCCCACCACCCAGCCTGTGCTGCTACCTCTGTGTGCCATGGTGGACAGACAAACCAAACCTGATCTTAATAATGTCAACAACACCAAGATCAAAAGTAAGTTCCTCTGGATTTAGTGTGATTCACAGTACTTTCTTAGTACAATAGCTCAATAGCCATTATGAGGTAATTTCAAATCTTTATCAATTCTTAGTATATTAGCCCAATGACAGTGGCCATCTATGACCAATTCTTTGGCATGAAGAGAATAAGAGTCAGTTTTTTCCCTCTCAGTGAAATTTCTAAGTATTCTGCTACTCTTTTGAATCTGTACAGAGCGGTATAGGCTGGAACTGTCTGACAAAATTTTCATGTTCAAAGACACGACAATAGTTGCTAAATGCTTTCCGTGCAGTTTGAACATACAACCTTTAGGGGTCAGTAGCTAGGCCAAAACTCTACCCATTCAGTCACGCTGTCTCTAGACCTGCACTGCTTTCATCATGTACGAACAATAACTTGATTTCACTTTCAGAGGAACCTGGTTTCGATGCGGAGATTGACAGTGTTGACTCCAAGTCGCCCAAAGTGTCGGGACTAAGGCAGTCTCCAGTTGTGGTTGAGGAGAGCTGTGATCAGCTCTTTACGAACCTTGGGAAAACTGGTAAACCTCAGATTTTTTTTGCGACTCTTGAAATTAAAAGAAATTTTAAGAAAAAGAAATGAATTAAGATTTTATGCAGTTAACTGTCAGATCAGAAACAGTACTCTTCCTTTGAATATTCAGCTCATCTGCCATAAGGGCAAGGTTGCTTTTGCTTTGATGCAGTAGCTGCCGTTGACACTCTTTCAACTTTTCCTTGAAAGATAACTAGACGTCAAGAATGGCCGAATGTATTTTGAAAAAAAATAAGCTCACCTTAATGAAGGGTCTTTGCTTTGTCATCAGTGTGCTTAAAATTACTGCATTTGCCATTTGTATGTTGCAATGTATATATCAAAACTACATTTTTCAGAAGATTTAAGTGACTGAGCAAAGTTTTCTGAATTTAGAAAACAATTGTTTTACATCTAATCATCTGCTAGAACAAGATTTCCTTCATATTGAATAATCATGTTTAAGGGTAAGACAGAAGAGAATATGCCTGAAAAGCTTGTCATTTTCTTTCTCTACGTAGAAAACAGTGACTTGATGTTTTTCCAATTCCCTGATACCATGCCTGGAGTTCCAGCCAGCAATAGAGGTGGAGATGGTGACGACAGACAGAAATCCCAGACTGGGGCTAAGGATGGGGTAGGTAATCGTGTGATGATAGGCAGAAATCACAGACTGGGGCTAAGGATGGGGTAGGTAATCATGTGATGACAGGCAGAAATCCCAGTCCGGGGCTAAGGGTGGGGTAGGTAATCGTGTGATGATAGGCAGAAATCACAGACTGGGGCTAAGGGTGGGGTAGGTAATCGTGTGATGATAGACAGAAATCCCAGACTGGGGCTAAGGGTGGGGTAGGTAATCGTGTGATGACAGGCAGAAATCCCAGTCCGGGGCTAAGGATGGGGTAGGTAATGGTGTGATGGTAGGCAGAAATCCCAGACTAGGGCTAAGGGTGGGGTAGGTAATAGTGTGATGATAGACAGAAATCCCAGTCCGGGGCTAAGGATGGGGTAGGTAATCATGTGATGACAGGCAGAAATCCCAGTCCGGGGCTAAGGATGGGGGAGGTAATGGTGTGATGGTAGGCAGAAATCCCAGACTGGTGCTAAGGGTGGGGTAGGTAATCGTGTGATGATAGGCAGAAATCCCAGTCCGGGCTAAGGATGGGGTAGGTAATCATGTGATGACAGGCAGAAATCCCAGACCGGGGCTAAGGGTGGGGTAGGTAATCGTGTGATGATAGACAGAAATCCCAGACTGGGGCTAAGGATGGGGCAGGTAATCGTGTGATGACAGGCAGAAATCCCAGACTGGGGCTAAGGGTGGGGTAGGTAATCGTGTGATGATAGACAGAAATCCCAGACTGGGGCTAAGGATGGGGTAGGTAATGGTGTGATGATAGGCAGAAATCCCAGACCGGGGCTAAGGATGGGGTAGGTAATGGTGTGATGACAGGCAGAAATCCCAGACTGGGGCTAAGGATGGGGTAGGTAATCGTGTGATGACAGGCAGAAATCCCAGACTGGGGCTAAGGGTGGGGTAGGTAATGGTGTGATGATAGACAGAAATCCCAGACTGGGGCTAAGGATGGGGTAGGTAATCGTGTGATGACAGGCAGAAATCCCAGACTGGGGCTAAGGGTGGGGTAGGTAATGGTGTGATGATAGGCAGAAATCCCAGACTGGGGCTAAGGATGAGGTAGGTAATGGTGTGATGATAGGCAGAAATCCCAGACCGGGGCTAAGGGTGGGGTAGGTAATCATGTGATGATAGGCAGAAGTCCCAGACTGGGGCTAAGGGTGGGGTAGGTAATCGTGTGATGTTAAGCAGAAATCCCAGACTGGGGCTAAGAATGGGGTAGGTAATCGTGTGATGATAGGCAGAAATCCCAGACTGGGGCTAAGAATGGGGTTGGTAATCGTGTGATGATAGGCAAAAATCCTAGACTGGGGCTAAGGGTGGGGTTGGTAATCGTGTGATGATAGGCAGAAATCCCAGACTGGGGCTAAGAATGGGGTAGGTAATCGTGTGATGATAGGCAGAAATCCCAGACCGGCGCTAAGGATGGGGTAGGTAATCGTGTGATGATAGGCAGAAATCCCAGACTGGGGCTAAGGATGGGGTAAATAATCATTTGGTGATTGTGATAGATATTTGACAGGGGCTTAAGATGGAGTAGGTCATTGATTGCTGATCGGCAGAAATCCCAGTCTGGGGCTAAGGATAAGGGGTAGGTTATTATTTACTGATAGAGCTAAGGGTGGGGTAGGTTATTATTTACTGATAGGGCTAAGGGTGGGGTAGGTTATTGTTTGCTGATAGGGCTAAGGATTGGGTAGGTTATTGTTTGCTGATAGGGCTAAGGGTGGGGTAGGTTATTATTTACTGATAGGGCTAAGGGTGGGGTAGGTTATTATTTACTGATAGGGCTAAGGGTGGGGGAGGTTATTATTTACTGATAGGGCTAAGGGTGGGGGAGGTTATTATTTACTGATAGGGCTAAGGGTGGGGTAGGTTATTATTTGCTGATAGGGCTAAGGGTGGGGTAGGATATTGTTTGCTGATAGGGCTAAGGATTGGGTAGGTTATTGTTTGCTGTTAGGGCTAAGGGTGGGGTAGGTTATTGTTTGCTGATAGGGCTATGGGTGGGGTAGGTTATTGTTTGCTGATAGGGCTAAGGGTGGGGTAGGTCATTGTTTGCTGATAGGGCTAAGGGTGGGGTAGGTAATTTTGTGATGGTCGAAAGAAATCCAAAACCAGAGCTAAAGATGGGGTAGGTAATCATTTGGTGACGGGCAGAAATCCCAGACCGTGGCTAAGGTTGGTTGTGCAGGGTTTAATGTCCTATCAACACCTAAGGTAATTTAACGACGTGCCTCGAAGTGTATGTTTGTATGTGTGCCGGAGACGTTGGTGTATTTGCCTCCTTGTGATAGAGCAGATCTGAGGCAGACTTTATAGTGCTATCTCACATGAAGACTATGCCGAATGCACCCAGCACAGCATTCCGCCAGGTCACGTTATACTGACAACGGGTGAAGCAAATGTTGTCATTACCCTAAACGACAAGCAGAGATTAACAACTATCATTTTTTAGGACTTTGGTATGTCCTCGCCCGGCGATAGAACCCATTGCCTTCTTTGCCTGGGCAAACATTCAACATTTTAAACTAAAGTGAGGTATTACCAAGCAAGATGCTAGGAATTAAAAGGTAGTTAGAACAAATATAAAGATACAATGTACCAAAATATTGCAATGGATACAGCAGTTTTTGTCCACATGTGCATTTTGTGAGTTTATCTTTGAGTCTGATTAAGGAGAAAAAATAATCCTTGTAAAATTCTGTATTTCAGGATGACTTGGCCAAGAAGATGAGTTCTTGTTCCCTCTCCGATTTCTCCGAGGGATACATGGGTAAACTGGTGGTGAGGAAGTCGGGGCGTACACAGCTAGTGCTGGGCAACATCACACTCGACGTTTCCATGGGAACCAAATGTGGATTCTTACAGGTATTCTGTGTACAGTTGTTTAATAGCTGTTACAGCATGCTTTGTTTAAAAAACAAATAATTATTGCACCAAATGGTATGATGATGTACATGTAAGCCGAGTATTTCTTTGGTGTTTGTACTGTATCATGTGGAAATATAATAAGTGTCATCTGTATACTTTCTACCTGGTATTCATTCATTGGATCTTACATGTTGCTGGGTGACGAGTCATTGAGTTTCTGTTACAAAATCATGGCATCCTCCTGAAATACGATTACCTCTCTAAATGCCGCCCTTCCCTTGCCCAACCCCGCAAAGTCTCTCCTCAATGTCAGAATAAAAACTATTTATCATCCTTGTTTGAAGAAAATATGAAGGTTCATGATTTGCCTTAGGTAATTAAATCTTCAAATCTCCCTCAAACCAGGAAAAATGAACATTTTTCATTGTGTACTGGTTGTATGTAATATTATTAATTTGTCTGCTGAAATGCATTTATTAATCAATATAAGCAGTCAATTCTAAAAGGGAAACTTGTTGTTTATTTTTCAGGATTTAGTTTCAGTAGAAACCAGTTATAGCGGAGGAGATGCAGGCCACATGGCCGTGCTTGGCCACGTCAACAAGAGACTTGTATGTACACCTGACTTTGACAGTCTGCTGCTGACCTTATGACAACAGGTACGTAATGATAACTGTTTATCATCTCTGAAGGATCATCGGGTGTAGAGCCAACGCCGTACTTCTGATCTAGGTTCTGTAGGTTCCGCTATCCCTTGCTTGGATACCCAGGGGTATGCAGGGCGATTGAGGAACGGGAAACTAAAGGCAATATTCAATTGGGTCCTGAAGAAGCCCCACATGTTCGGGCGAAACGGGTAGACATACAATAAAGAAACCAACCTATCCTGAGCTTGTTGCGATAGAATATTTCTGAAGGATGTTACAGAATATTTCTGAAGGATGTTACAAGTGGTTGAACCAGAGTTGTTGTCACTTATGAAATAGTGGGTTAAAGTTTGTTTTCTGTCAAGACTTTACATGATGAACTATAAGCTAGATTTGAAAGTTATCAACAATATGTTAGTTGCCATAAGCAGATAACATTGAGGCCTTTGAAGCAGTACTTGACCTGACATCCGTGGTCATTTTATATAACTACACAACTGGCATTCGTGACAAACTTATTGCATTCGTTTTTTTCACTGAAACCTTATAAAATGTTACTTGTGTTTTAATTCAGTTTTTGGAACTGACATTTAATAAGCATAGGGTATATTTATTCTTTCAGTAGAACACCTAGTTATATACAGACATCCCTCTTAACATAAATAAATTAAAAAGAAGAGTAGCAACTCTTAAATCCATGTTTCCATTACTGTATTGGTGCTGTGGAAACCTGGATTCTTGAGTTGCTTCTCTTCTCTCTTACTTATTTAAAACATTTTGTTGGACTGAAATCTGAAATTTTGTACAAAATGCAATCCGAAATAATTAGCGATGAAAATTAAGACACCCTGCATGCTTCCATCAAGAGTTATGAATGCTGTTAACATAGCTGTAGGAGAAATAAACTGTTTACCGTTCTCATATGGTATAAAATTGTATCCCAAAGTTAAAAGGCTTTTCTTTTGTTTAGGATGTAAATGACAAATGATGAGTAAACGATGGAACAACCCACAAAAGTTTGCACTGTTATGCAGAATTGTCCCCCAAAAGACTACATCACTGTGCTGAAATGTGCCCAGTTAACATCACTTCACTGGGATATCCTCCAGTGTCTAATCCACTGTGCTTGGATGTCCCCAAAAGACTACATCACTGTGTTGTGCGGTCCCCAAAAGACTACATCACTGTGCTGTGCGGTCCCCAAAGACTACATCACTGTGCTGTATTGTCCCCAAAGACTACATCACTGTGCTGTGCAGTCCCCAAAAGACTACATCACTGTGCTGTGCGGTCCCCTAAAGACTACATCAGTGTGCTGTATGGTCCCCAAAGACTACATCAGTGTGCTGTATGGCCCCCAAAGACTACATCCGTGTGCTGTATGCCCCCCAAAGACTACATCACTGTGCTGTATGCTCCCCAAAGACTACATCACTGTGCTGTATTGTCCCCAAAGACTACATCACTGTGCTGTATGCTCCCCAAAGACTACATCACTGTGCTGTATTGTCCCCAAAGACTACATCACTGTGCTTTATGGTCCCCAAAGACTACATCACTGTGCTTGGATGTCCCCCAAAGACTACATCACAGTACTGGGATGTCCCCAAAAGACTACATCACTGTGCTGTGCGGTCCCCAAAAGACTACATCTCTGTGCTGTGCAGTCCCCAAAAGACTACATCACTGTGCTGGGCAGTCCCCTAAAGACTACATCACTGTGCTCTATGGTCCCCAAAGACTACATCACCGTGCTGTATGGTCCCCAAAGACTACATCAGTGTGCTGTATGGCCCCAAAAGACTACATCACTGTGCTGTGCGGTCCCCTAAAGACTACATCAGTGTGCTGTATGGTCCCCAAAGCCTACATCACTGTGCTGTATGGTCCCCAAAGACTTCATCACTGTGCTGTATGGTCCCCAAAGACTACATCAGTGTGCTGTATGGCCCCCAAAGACTACATCCGTGTGCTGTATGCCCCCCAAAGACTACATCACTGTGCTGTATGGTTCCCAAAGACTACATCACTGTGCTGTATAGTCCCCAAAGACTACATCACTGTGCTGTATTGTCCCCAAAGACTACATCACTGTGCTGTATGGCCCCCAAAGACTACATCCGTGTGCTGTATGCCCCCCAAAGACTACATCACTGTGCTGTATGCTCCCCAAAGACTACATCACTGTGCTGTATTGTCCCCAAAGACTACATCACTGTGCTGTTCAGTCCCCTAAAGACTACATCACTGTGCTCTATGGTCCCCAAAGACTACATCACCGTGCTGTATGGTCCCCAAAGACTACATCACTATGCTGTATGGTCCCCAAAGACTACATCACTATGCTGTATGGTCCCCAAAGACTACATCACTGCGCTGTATGGTCCCCAAAGACTACATCACTGCGCTGTATGGTCCCCAAAGACTACATCACTGCGCTGTATGGTCCCCAAAGACTACATCACTGCGCTGTATGGTCCCCAAAGACTACATCACTATGCTGTATGGTCCCCAAAGACTACATCACTGCGCTGTATGGTCCCCAAAGACTACATCACTGCGCTGTATGGTCCCCAAAGACTACATCACTATGCTGTATGGTCCCCAAAGACTACATCACTGCGCTGTATGGTCCCCAAAGACTACATCACTATGCTGTATGGTCCCCAAAGACTACATCACTATGCTGTATGGTCCCCAAAGACTACATCACTGTGATGTATGGTCCCCAAAGACTACATCACTGTGATGTATGGTCCCCAAAGACTACATCACTGTGATGTATGGTCCCCAAAGACTACATCACTGTTCTGTGCAGTCCCCTAAAGACTACATCACTGTGCTCTATGGTCCCCAAAGACTACATCACTGTGCTTGGATGTCCCCCAAAGACTACATCACAGTACTGGGATGTCCCCAAAAGACTACATCACTGTGCTGTTCGGTCCCCAAAAGACTACATCACTGTGCTGGGCAGTCCCCTAAAGACTACATCACTGTGCTCTATGGTCCCCAAAGACTACATCACCGTGCTGTATGGTCCCCAAAGACTACATCAGTGTGCTGTATGGCCCCAAAAGACTACATCACTGTGCTGTGCGGTCCCCAAAGACTACATCACTGTGCTGTATTGTCCCCAAAGACTACATCACTGTGCTGTTCAGTCCCCTAAAGACTACATCACTGTGCTCTATGGTCCCCAAAGACTACATCACCGTGCTGTATGGTCCCCAAAGACTACATCAGTGTGCTGTATGGCCCCAAAAGACTACATCACTGTGCTGTGCGGTCCCCTAAAGACTACATCAGTGTGCTGTATGGTCCCCAAAGACTACATAACTGTGCTGTATGGTCCCCAAAGACTACATCACTGTGATGTATGGTCCCCAAAGACTACATCACTGTGATGTATGGTCCCCAAAGACTACATCACTGTGCTGGATGGCCCCCAAAGACTACATCACTGTGCTGTGCAGTCCCCAAAAGACTACATCACTGTGCTGGGCAGTCCCCAAAAGACTACATCACTGTGCTGTGCGGTCCCCTAAAGACTACATCAGTGTGCTGTATGGTCCCCAAAGACTACATAACTGTGCTGTATGGTCCCCAAAGACTACATCACTGTGCTGTGCAGTCCCCTAAAGACTACATCACTGTGCTGTATGGTCCCCAAAGACTACATCACTGTGCTGTATGGTCCCCAAAGACTACATCACTGTGCTTGGATGTCCCCCAAAGACTACATCACAGTGCTGGGATGTCCCCAAAAGACTACATCACTGTGCTGTGCGGTCCCCAAAAGACTACATCACTGTGTTGTGCGGTCCCCAAAAGACTACATCACTGCGCTGGGATGTCCCCGAAAGACTACATCACTGTGCTGAGAATTCCCCAAAAGACTACATCACTGTGTAGGGATGTCCCCAAAAGACTACATCACTGTGCTGGGATGTCCCCAAAAGACTACATCACTGTGTTGGGATGTCCCCAAAAGACTACATCACTGTGTTGGGATTTTTTTCAAAAGACTTTTTTTCACTACGCTGAAATGTGCCAAGTATCCATCACTTCGCTTGGATGTCCTCCAGTCAGTGTTTACTCCACTGTGCAGAGATGTCCCCTTAAGACTACATCGCGATGCCAAGATGTCCCCCAAAGACTACATTACTGCACTGAGATGTCCCCCAAAGACTACATCGCTGCACTGAGGTATCCCTAAGTTTACATCACTTGGTTTGGATGTTCTCCAGTGTTTATGCCACTGTGCTAAAAACTGACATTATTGTGCTGTGAGGTCCCACAATGCCTTCATCACTTTGTTTGGATGACCCGCAAAGTGTAAATCACTGTACTAGGATGTCTAAATATTTCACACTACTGCGTGCTGGGATGTCCTGGAAATTTTACACAACTGTACTCGGGACATTCAAAATACTACTTCACTATGATTGAATGAATGTCCTGTATAGTGAATACTGTTCTGGAACATCAAAATCAAAACAAGTGTGCTTGGACCGTCCTCAAGATCTACTTCGCAGATAAATTGTGCTAGAGGCATTACTGCCGAGCATGACATAAGCATTGTTGATCTACTATAGGAACATTCAAATGATATGTTGTATAGAAGTAAGCAAGAGAAGTTAAATTAAGAAAATTCTAAAATGAGGACATATTTGTTTTGGTATGTTAATTTGTATAAAGACAGAATCCTGAAGGAGCTATTCTTTGTATGCAAAATTTGAACATGTGAGAATTTATTTTAAAATAAAATCATTTTTGTACCATGTGAATTTTTGTCCTCTGTTCAGAAACCTAAATCAGTTGCTGTTCTGTGTTTTACAGAGTTTAGGATGGGGGAAAAAGTTTTATTTGTTTGTACTTTATGTCATATTAACAGCTATGGTCATTTCAGGACGAGCCATGTTTTGGTGGTGGAGGAAAACCAGAGTACCTGCAGAAAAAACACTGACTTGTGGCATGTACCTGGCGACTGCCCCATGTAGGCTTTGAAACCCACAACCCATCAGCCGAAAACCAGCGGTCATAGATGGTCGGACATATTTCATCTGTTGGGCAATTTATTGGTTCATTCATGAAAGTAAAAAAAAATATGGCATGTGTAGGAATCGATTGGCCACATAGGGCAGCATGTTAAATCTGAAAGCCCTATAAAAGTTGATTCAGGAAGTTTGAAGCTTAACAAAATGCAATGAGACTGCTTCATATATCATAGCTTTGTGGGTTTACAAGCATTTTCGTGAAAAAGCGTTGAATTGGCCTAGATTTTGCTAAAAAAAAAATCCCAATTTACAAACGATTTGAGACAAATGAAGGGCAAACGTCTCAAAAATAAGCACCTGAAAGACGGCGGTTTTCATCACTTAGGTGGCTTTTGTGTTTCCAAGTTGAATCGTTTCAGGTGGTGCAGAAATATTCCGCTATAAACAAATCACTTTGACCTGAACTGCCAACGTTTTAGGCAGAGCTTATAAGTGCACAGTGTCGGAAGATTTGTAACAAAATGATTAAGATAACTCAAGAATAATATGTCCTTATTTCATGTGTGCACTTAATTTTATAATAATTCCTAACAGGAATATTCAGAAAGTGCATGTCGAGGGGTCCAGATGTGCCCGTCGAAAACAAAGTGTTGCCTGCACAAGTTTCCATTATTTCTAAGGTCGAGTCACATGTATATATAAGGTTGATTTTAGGATATGTAATAAAATTTAGTTGACGCGTGAAAGAAGGACATGTTGTTCTTGATATTTTATTTGTCACAAAACTAAGAGAATGCATTTTTAGCTCACCTGACCCGAAACTTATGGCGTAGTGCGGCGTCTTCTGTCTGTCCACTGTCAATATTTTAGCTCACCTGCGCAAAGGGCAAGTGAGCTTATGCCATGGCGCAGCGTCCGTTCGTCAACATTTCCTTTAAAACGCTACTTGTCCTGAACAGCTTAGTGGATTTTACCTAAATTTGGCCTGGAGTATCCTCAACCAAAGGGGATTCAATTGTGTAGAAACGGAGGGTGTGGCTCCCCTGGGGGCAGACGGGCGCAGCCAAGTAAGGAAATAGAGGTAAATCTTAATTTCTTCTTCTTCTGTACAGATTGAGGGATTTTAACCAAATTTTGTCTATAACATCCTTGGGCAAGGGGAATTCAATTTTGTTAAACGAGGATGTGGCTCCCCTGGGGGCAGAGGGGTAGGCCCATTAGGGGTAATTTAGCAAATTTTTTAAAACTCTTTTTCTTCTGTAGGAATGGCAGGGTTTTGTCCATATTTGGTCTGAAGTATCCTTGGGTGAAGGGGACTTAATTTTGTATAAACGGTTGTTCTGACCCCCCTGGGGGCAGAGGGGTGGGGGCCGAATAGGAAATCATAGCAAATTCTTCTAAATCCTTCTTCTGTAGGAATGACAGGATTTTGTCCAAATTTGGTATGAAGCACCCTTGGGAAAAGGGGAACCAATTTTTTTTTAAATGGTTGGTCTGACCCCTCTGGGGGCAGAGAGGCGAGGCCAAATAGGGATATAGAGGAATAGCTTTAATATCCTTCTTTTTCCGTTGGGATGAAGGTATTTTGACAAAATTTGAACAGTAGCATACTATGGGGAAGGGAAATTAATTTTGTATAAATGGTGGGTCTGACCCCCTTGGAGGCAGAGGGGCGGGGCCTAATAGGGGAAACGGGCCTTGCAATGCTTTGTTAGCGCTCACCTGAATGAAGCTTTGGATTTCAAGGCCCGACCTTATTTCATAAACGAACTCTGGGCCAATCGGTTCAACCGTTTGGATCACAATCAAAGAAATACCAAGATTTAAAATAAAAGCACTCCAGAATTACAAGCATTTTAGTGACATTGATGGCAGGACAACTTGTTTTTTTCCCGCTTATCCCAGTTGAAACGGTACAGGTGGCGCAGAAATATTCCACGATAAACGAACGGACTTGGACCGTTCTATAATCAGCACTGAAAATGCACCGATTCGAAGAATAAAAAACAATGTCAAGAATATTATGCCCTTCTTTGACGCATCCATTGATTTACATAACTTATCTTAAAAATTACATGTGGCTTGACATTGTTTTAGAAAGAAATAACGCAAACTGGCAATAGTCAGCATTTTAGTTTCGGTCAGGTACGTCTGGACCCCTCAATCTACACATGCCAAATTTCCTCGAGGTCGGTGTCGGTTCAGATCTGTGGCTGCCCTTTTCTTAACAGGTTCAACCGGATAAGTGAATGTGACCTAATGGAACACCTAGATTTGTATTAGAAACATTAAAACCTCAATTTACAATTCTTGAACACACTTGAAAAAAGCTTCGAAAAGACCCAGATTTAAAGCTCTTAAGTGACACAGATAAAGCAAAAAGAGTCAGATTTACAAGCATAGATAAAGGCTACATTCGCGTATCCCGGTTAAAACGGTACGTGTGGCGCAGAAATTTTCCACGATAAACGAACATACTTGGACCATTCTATAAGCAGAGCTAAAAATCCAGTTTCGGAGAATAAAAAACAACGAATCAAGAATATTATATCCTTCTCTCACGCGTCCACTAAATAACATAACGTGTCTTAAAAATTACATGAGACTTGACATTGTTTAAGAAAGAAATAACGCAAATTGGCAATAGTCAGCATTTTAGTTTCGGTCAGGTACGTCTGGACCCCTCAATCTACACGTACCAAATTTTCCTGAGGTCAGCCTCGGTCCAAATCTGGACCTGTCGTTTTCTTTACAGGTTCAACCGGATACACGATTCGAAGTAAACGTTCCGACAGACCTAGATTTGTATTTAAAACATTCGCATGACCCTGATTTACAATATTTCTAGTGTCTAACATGAAGTAAAAAGCGCTCACAAGACCCAGATTTACAAGCTTTTCACTGACATAGATAAATTTAAAGGGTTTGAAAGACCCTGATTTACAAGCTTTCTAGTGACCCAGATAAAGTATAAAGAGTCCAAAAGACCAAGGTTTGAAAGACCCAGATTTACAAGCATTTCAGTGACACAGATGAAGTAGAAAGCACCTGAAAGACCCAGATTTGTATTACAAACGTTTGAACGACCAAGATTTACAAGCGTTTCAATGACCAAGATTTGTATTTAAAACGTTCGAACGACCCAGATTTACAAGCATTTCAGTGACACAGATGAAGTAAAAAGCACCTGAAAGACCCAGATTTGTATTATAAACGTTTGAACGACCCAGACTTACAAGCATTTCAGTGACGCAGATGAGTTAAAAAGTGTTTCAATGACCGAGATCTAGAAGCATTTCAGTGACATAGATGAAGTAAAAAGCACCTGAAAGACCCGGATTTGTGTTGAATGAAGCAAATGTTTAAATTACTGCCAAATTTAATTTAAACAGCACATGCCTTTATTTCAGTCAAGGAATCTCATTTGGCGTCATGGTTCTGCGGAGTATGTGCTTCAAAAATGGTTGAAATCTTTTGCTTCGATTTATAATTTTCTTTATCGTTATATCCATTTGTTTTCATTTTTGTGCTCATTGAGAAAGGAGAGTCAAACAAACTTTATAGTTTCCTTTTCGTGTTTTTAATATAGAGCAGATCAAGAAAGAGGTGGAAGATCTTGGCATGAAAGAGTTTTATATTACTGAGACAACTCTTTAAATTAGTTTATAAACAATAACGATATCTCAAAATACCTGCTATCTATCATATTTAAAGAGTATTTGTATTTCACATTTAAAGATACAAATTTTGCAATCTCTGTTTGTATAGTTAGTTTTAAATTGACTAGTCTTCATCATTACGTGTAGTATTTTTAATTTCTATTACGCAACGGAGCTAAAATTGTATTGTAATCGGATTAATCACATGGGCACGCAATAACCAATAATGTTGTTTTTTTTAGATTTTCATTCGCTAGATACGCATACCATAACATGAAAGTGGTTCGGTTTACGTATTCAGTGACTGAAAGTTTAATCAAATCAGTACCATAAGTACAATCTAACACGTTCATGCGACAAACCTCTATTAAGAAAACACTTGTGTTTAAGAGACCACTTTTTGAACTTCCCAGTAATTGCGTAAATATGATTGTATAGTTTTGATTATAACTTGTATGCCAATATATGGCAAGATGATTTACAGAGTTAATATTATAAGTGACCGGTTTGTGCATGTGGGAATGAATGTGAAAATGCTGTAGATTTTCCTTTATTCCGTCTTTTCTTATTGCAGAGTTATCTGCTCTTTTGAGCAGGTATTGATTGTTGCGTCATTTGTTTGTGAGAGTAATGTCATCAATTTTTGAGAAAACGACGTAATTTTCTCACACAAACTATTGACGTAACAATCAATACCTGCTAACAAGAGCAGATAACTCTGCAATATGAAAAGACGGAATACTCGACAACAACAAGAAGTGTTGATTGATGATATCTCTCGTATATTGCAATAATTCTATTAAAGTTCTTCTACGTCAACCGTTCTGACGAGAACTGTAAACTTGTCTTATATAGTCCTAATCGCCATTAAAAACTAAATAATAAATAATATATAATGCAACTTGATAGGTCTATTATCGTCCAAGTTTCTCTCTCCCTTTCTTCTTCTTTTTAATTCTTCTTAAATGCGCTTTTCTCCTCCTTTTTCTTTCCTCTTCGTTAATATATATATTTATTATACTTCTGTTAAAATCTCGTAATCTGATTGGTTGAGAAAGATGTGAACATTTTCAATGTTACTTGCTCGTTTTACAAAGATAAAGAAGACAGGGTGACATTCCAAAAAATATCACATGCGCAAAACGTATGCGTGCACGGTTCGTCCCAGTGCCAGGGCGTTATTCCAATAATTGTTACATGCGTCAAACGTATGCGTGCACGGTTCGTCCCAGTACCAGGGTGTTACCAAATCACATTCTATCTTGGTTCATTCGACAACTGTTGAGATGAAGTCTTGGTTTATGTCAAATCAACACAAGGACCTTTAAAAATGGTGAAGTGGTGAAACACCTAAACATGACACTCGGTATAATAAAATAAAAATCACATTCATGAGAGGGCGATATTGCATATTTATATTTATATAATATAATATTTTGACAAACATGTTTGTTGTTGTTGTCTTGTAGAAGGTGTACTGAGTTTGACTTGTTGCCTGTTCCTACCAGATAGTCACTAGCTAACTTCACGTTACCGTGTATTACATGTAAAACTACAACGTTATAATGTTTCTTTGATGAGTTACATATGAAATGCTGCAAACGATTTATATGCGAAATACATATTATACCAAGCTTGCAATATACTTGCGCTCTCTACACCTCTGGAAAATGTCATGGCAAAATAGGAGACACGTTTAGACCAATCTTGTGCTGTACATCGATGGGTCGGACTAGTCTACTTTTATTATCCACAAGGTAGTACACACTGAGCCTTCGATTTTGCCATGACGGATTCCAGGGGTGCAGAGAGCGGAACCCCTGGAGTATCGAAGATACATAAAAGGTGGGCACAGCTACTGTCATTTCGCCATTAAAGCTGTCGAAAAACAAATGTGTTTTACAGTTTCATTTTTTTTTTTTTTTTTGTTGCGAGTCGAAATGAGTGTTTTTCTTGTCAAAGGAAGTAACGCCCTACTTGTCTCATTTATTCGGTTTTTGGCGATTACTCACCTTAGTTGTCTCGTGGACGTTAGACTCCATACAAATAAAGTTCTGTTCATTTCAATTCTCTGTCCCGTTTGTGAAAGGAACGGAAAATAAATCAATAGAACTGTGTTGGGGGAAAAAAAAAACTATATCCACAAATAATCAGGCAGCGTAGTGGATAGCACACTGGCCTTTCACAAAGGCAGCCGGGTTTTGATAAGGTATTAAATGAAGTGTTTAATGAAATTCTTTTGCATATCCACCAAATAATCGCCAAAATATGAGTCGACGAGACTTCTGAAATATTGTTAGCTGTTAAAACGTAGTAACCTGACGTGTGACGTCATATAATATCTCGCATGTAAAATTAACCTCGCTAATGTAGATCATTTTCTTTTCTTTAACACTCGTACTGTACTTAGAAATACCCATATATTTTACGTGATGTTTTCGCTTGCAATAATAACAAGACGATTGATTGATAGTCTACACGTTTTTTTTTTTTTTTGGAAATCCGTAACATAAGTAATATCAATTCATGCACAGGAGTTAGTTAAGAAAACAACATGCAAATTGAACGGGCACGTGTGATCATAATATCTTTAGTATGGGTAAAAAATCATAGTGAACTTTAGAGGAACAATTTTTAAAAACAGCTTTTTCTTGTTATGCCATAAAAAAACCTAATGGCATAAGAAAAAGGGAAGAAAACTCACATTTTTTTGTTTATTTCACTATGACATTGTCCATAATAAGGACATTCTCCTAACCAGCTGTGAGATTACACAAATGCATACAGCTAGTACAATTCACGGGACCAAACCCTTCCAAACCATTTACTACCGAGACCAACGTTCAACCATACACGTTCACGGTACCAAATCACACCGTATAATAATCAACGGGAACAAATTAAAACAATGTAACAGTTATATTGTAAATCAAAGAGTTATGACACACAAGATTAATATAAGGTTTGACGAAGGTGTCAATATGTCACATGTGTAACGGAGAATGCTTGTAATGCCTCCCGCCCCTGATTGGATGGATATGGAACTCTTAAACTCAAATGTCCACCCAAAGTCAGGTAAGCCGAAAATACAGGTCACCGTGACCTACATTTTATATATTGGTATCTAATGAACATTTCGTGCTGACGGATAACGGACGGACGGACGGAAATCCTCTTCCCTGTTATTTCGGGGACACAAAACGAAACATCGCATTACACATAAGCATTTATGTATCAAGTCTAGGCTTGAAGATTGAAGATTAGCTTAGACGAGACCATTTTCCTATTTATTCCTCTTGCATTCAAGTCGTTGTAGGGGGGCGGGGGAAGGGTAGTATATATAGTGGCGATACATGGGTAGCTTTGAAAATAGAGTCACTCATACAGGGATTTGGTACTGAGGGATGGATGCAGAGAGGATCTATTAGATGTGAAATGTGATGTAGCTAACATAGTCAATGGTTCGAATCCAGTTGGCAGTATCACCAGCGACCGGCGGCCCCAGTTTCGCGAACGTACATAAACAGATTTTCCATTGGAAAGATTACCAAAGTGGAGGAAATTAAATATCTTCTTTTTGTTAACTCCAGTAAAAGCTTTCTAATGGAAAAAATCGAGATGTTTTCTTTTAAATTCAATGAATGTGTGTGAAACTTGATTCCACTCTGACGTTTTTTGTTTTCCACTCGTCTCATAATTTAATTACATATTTCTATACAACTGACACACAGGTCAGCAAATAAGGAAAAAACAACCAAAAACATATTCAAATATATTTTCTTCACATGTTATTCAAACAAATACAACACATTGGTTTATGTAATATGACACGGCCGGGTTTACTTACCGCTTCAATTTCTGGTAAGACACTTGTACAGAAACAGCAGCTCTGACGTCAGCACAGCATTCAAGACAAGAAATTCGACGAATCTGGATATGACCCTTCCCCAATCGCATCCACTGATCTTAATTAGTAGCAACACTACTTGTACTCCAGGACGAATCTGATTTGTTGTTGGGGAAACATTTTCAACGGAAGAGACATGTTTTGTGTATGGGTCGTACTCTTCAACAGGAAGGGGTAGCTTTGGTTTTGAGTTTGGATTGGCTGGTTCTGCTTTACGTCCTATTAACAGCTATTCTCATTTAAGCACGTGTCAGACTGTTGTGGTAAAGGGAAACCGGAGTACATGGAGAAAAAACTCGACCTGCGGATGGTATACCAAGTCTACGCAACAACGGGCTGGTATATTGGGCACAACATACGTACAGGGGGAGGGACAACTGCAAGGCCGATACTATTACGCTAAATAAATAGATCTATATTTGATTCTCTTACTGAAGTGATACATTTTGTAGTCCAATAAGGCTGTACATGATTTTATATACATCACCCCGTAATGATATTTCAGTAGTACAGTGATATAAATTGTAAATGACAAACCGCCTTCCTCTCTACTTAGTAATTTTATTAACCATTTTTGCGCGCGCTGTCCCGTTTCGGATTTTGTATCAATCATTATTATATGGAAATGTGTGACACTTTCACTAGAAAATGTCTGTAAAAAACACATGCCTCCACTTTTCATGGAAACGGAGATAAACGCAAAGTCAGAGTAAAGAAATGGAGCTAAAATGCAAATAGGTCAGTGAAGCAAAAATAGGTCATAGTGACCTACATTTTATATATTGGTGTCGTAGTCGCGTTAGACTTCTAATATAATTTATAGTAATCGAGCTAAACGCAAAAAAATGATCACGATGTCGTAAGGACGGACGGATGTTCCCTCCACAAACGTTGTGATGCCATGATCTTGGAACCGCATTCGCCTTCAGATAAAATATAAAACGAACAAGACAGACTCCGCTAAAACCATAATCTCGGGCTTCAGAATTTAGCGAACTTGAGACATATATGCGCATGCGGAAAGTTGCGGCCAACACAGACACCTGAGAATTTGTTACAGCAATATTTGGACCTAAACTAAGGTTTTATACCATCATTGAGGTTTCATTTTACCGAAAGTTGATATAAACCCCGAAATCTGTAGTATTACTCTGAATACCTCAGTTTACGTCCAAATATAGCTGTAACAAATTACCAAGTCCCTGTGCTTATAAAGGTCCTATCCCATGGATAATTTCTGCTGTTTTCCCCTAAAATCAACGCAAAAATCACTTTATTATCCAAAAATCATGTAAAGTTTGATATTTTGCCAAAATCAACAGGCACAGGCCCCAGTGGATAAAAGGTAGAAACTCACCGGTATGTCAGCTCTTCATAGCCCGAGAGCGAAGAAGACAGATTTCAAATACTTCAAAACAAATAGAATACATCAATTTCCTTACTGCATGCTTCCCACCTCTCACAATGGAAAACTGTGGGCAATAAATCACGTGCTACCACTGCACACATAATCCCCTCTCATGGCCAATCATGATTACATGACCATGACTGTGGTCACAAATGCTGTAAGAAAGGGGAGATAATCCATAAGTAAGTAACGATGAAGTCAATACAGTGGAAAGGATAAACTTAATTGACACATTGAAAATAAGAAAACAAGAAATGAAAAAAGATTAAAAGGAAAATTACATGATTGATTTTTTTTGATTTTTTTTTACTGAGTTGGCAGCTTTATTGATTTCCTTATCTGAAAATATGTGAAAGAATAAGCATTTCATGGAAAAGTTTATAATCTTTAGGAGCTGTTTCTTTATACAAAAATCGCACATTCAAATATAACATTCATTGACAGAAATGGAATTCCTTAGGGATTGATAAACCCTTACATTGTATGTATGAAAATTGTTTCGATATCCTGTACCTTTGCCACATCTTGAAAATCAAACTGAAAATGTAGTCAGAAATTCAACGTTGTTTCCCATATTTGAACAGACACTCCTTACCTTCCCTGATACTGGAGCTGGATAGTAATCCAAAAACACTTGTATCCATTATGAAGGATACACTCAGATTGGGCTATTGAGAATAAAGACAAACTTACCTGGTTCTGATTAGTACTCACTCACACAGGTACATGTAAATTATCTGCAGTATAGGGTAGGTAAAAAGATTGTCCAGGTGAACATTTTCCACTCAATTTCAGTAAGCCAGTTATTGCATGATTTCTCGTCACTCGGGACTTATTACACCCTCGCTTCGCTCGCTCGGGTGTAATAAATCCCTTGTTACTCGAAAACCATACTATAACCTTTACTTGTAGACAACATATTCACTTACCTTCATTTGTATATATAGCATAGGGCACGTTTTGCTAATAAGGCACGGAGGTAAGTAATGTCGCTACACGATCTACAAGACAATGTCCGCGCATGACCTACACGTGCACATAAATGTACGAGTTTACCTGTCAACAGCTCCAGTCACGCCCCTCAAATCACGTGCTGCGTTTCGTTGATATGTATACGTACGTAGTATGTAAACAACGGGATAGTTGACCAAAAAATGTCACTATCTGAAAACGGTTTTGTATTTAATACACTAATATTTCAATATTATTGAAAAATAAATAGATAAATAAATATCAGCTAGTATTTATATCAAATGTCCGTTTTTAGATACTGAGTTATTCGATCTAAGAGGAGCATGTACAGGGTTGGACAGAAATGTAGGGGATGGGGCGGTATGGGCAGCAATGTAAGGGGTGGGGCGGTATGGGCAGCAATGTCGGGGATGGGGCGGTATTGGCAGCAATGCAAGGGATGGGGCGTTATGGGCAGCAATGTAGGGGATGGGGAGGTATTGGGCGGTATGGGCAGCAATGCAAGGGATGTGGCGGTAAGGGCAGAAATGTAGGGGATAGGCGGGATGGGCAGCAATGTAGGGGATGGGGGGGTATGGGTAACAATGTAGGTGCGGGGGTGGGGGGTGGGGGGGTCGGTATGAGTATGTAACGTAGGGGGAAGCTGGGGAGGTTGAGATATGTATAAATGAGTAGGACAGCAAGCAAAAACTTGGTAGTCCTTCATCCCAGCATGCTACAGGTCCAATATCAGTACCCTGGGCCTTTTGGTTAAAGGGGTGACTGCTATTATGAGGTGGGAAGCATGAGAGAGGATGGGAGTGACACTAGGGGTGAGAAATAGGACTTATTATTGAAAAATAAATAGATAAATAAATAAATATCAGCTAGTATTTATATCAAATGTCCGTTTTTAGATACTGAGTTATTCGATCTAAGAGGAGCATGTACAGGGTTGGACAGAAATGTAGGGGATGGGGCGGTATGGGGAGCAATGTAGGGGATGGGGCGGTATTGGGCGGTATGGGCAGCAATGCAAGGGATGTGGCGGTAAGGGCAGCAATGTAGGGGATGGGCGGTATGGGCAGCAATGTCGGGGATGGGGCGGTATTGGCAGCAATGCAAGGGATGGGGCGTTATGGGCAGCAATGTAGGGGATGGGGGGGTATGGGTAACAATGTAGGTGCGGGGGTGGGGGGTGGGTGGGTCGGTATGAGTATGTAACGTAGGGGGAAGCTGGGGAGGTTGAGATATGTATAAATGAGTAGGACAGCAAGCAAAAACTTGGTAGTCCTTCATCCCAGCATGCTACAGGTCCAATATCAGTACCCTGGGCCTTTTGGTTAAAGGGGTGACTGCTATTATGAGGTGCGAAGCATGAGAGAGGATGGGAGTGACACTAGGGGTGAGAAATAGGACTTATTATTGAAAAATAAATAGATAAATAAATAAATATCAGCTAGTATTTATATCAAATGTCCGTTTTTAGATACTGAGTTATTCGATCTAAGAGGAGCATGTACAGGGTTAGACAGAAATGTAGGGGATGGGGCGGTATGGGTAACAATGTAGGTGCGGGGGTGGGGGGGGGGTGGGTCGGTATGAGTATGTAACGTAGGGGGAAGCTGGGGAGGTTGAGATATGTATAAAGGAGTAGGACAGCAAGCAAAAACTTGGTAGTCCTTCATCCCAGCATGCTACAGGTCCAATATCAGTACCCTGGGCCTTTTGGTTAAAGGGGTGACTGCTATTATGAGGTGGGAAGCATGAGAGAGGATGGGAGTGACACTAGGGGTGAGAAATAGGACTTATTATTGAAAAATAAATAGATAAATAAATAAATATCAGCTAGTATTTATATCAAATGTCCGTTTTTAGATACTGAGTTATTCGATCTAAGAGGAGCATGTACAGGGTTGGACAGAAATGTAGGGGAGGGGGCGGTATGGGCAGCAATGTACGGGATGGGGCGGTATGGGCAGCAAGGTAGGGGATGGGGGGGTATGGGCAGCAATGTAGGGGATAGGCGGGATGGGCAGCAATGTAGGGGATGGGGTGGTATGGGCAGCAATGTAAGGGACAGGCGGTATGGGCAGCAACGTAAGGGATGGGGCGGTATGGGCAGCAATGTAGGGGATGGGGTGATATGGGCAGCAATGTAAGGGATGGGGCGGTATGATGGGCAGCAATGTAGGGGATGGGGCGGTATGGGTAACAATGTAGGTGCGGGGGTGGGGGGTGGGTGGGTCGGTATGAGTATGTAACGTAGGGGGAAGCTGGGGAGGTTGAGATATGTATAAAGGAGTAGGACAGCAAGCAAAAACTTGGTAGTCCTTCATCCCAGCATGCTACAGGTCCAATATCAGTACCCTGGGCCTTTTGGTTAAAGGGGTGACTGCTATTATGAGGTGGGAAGCATGAGAGAGGATGGGAGTGACACTAGGGGTGAGAAATAGGACTGCAAGGAATATCATATAATGCAGTGTATGACTTCAATAAATATGTGAATACTTACAATACATAAACAATAAACAAACACCTCTTTCAGGAAAAGATGTAGATATTGAATCGCAAAAAGTGTCAACACATCCTACTGCCGAGAATTCGCCCACAATGAATTGCTCGATAGCGGATTAGTTCTCGTTTTCTACTGGCTGAATAGAGTGAGAGGTCGTCACATTTTGCCGATAGAATCACAGGGACTTGAGAATTTGTTACAGATGTATTTGGACCTATTCGGTAAAAATGTCCCCGTCCTTATGAAGCTATATACGAGAAGAGCTTTCCTCCTCATCGGGGGTGGCATATAGTTATTCAGACCATTTGTATTAATTTTCATTTTTGTTTTTAGAGAGATTTTAAATCATAATATGGGATTAGAATTCGGTTTTCATACCTACCTTTGAAATAGATACTTAGAATTTTGGCGTGTAGGAATGGGACGTTTCAGTGCAATTAGAGTGAGATACAATTGTTAGGGTCGGTCGGGGTAATTGAAACAAACATATCTATGCTTTTTTAGCCTTAGCCGTTCATAGGACTTTAAAACCATGTACAGCAACCAAATCTTATTCATTTTTTTCTGGAGAGGCTCCTAACACGGGGTATCAGGGAAACTTGACTACGACACGTGCGGGGAACATGCTGTTATATTTCCCCTTCTTGTTATCAATGATACAATCCGAATTGCTGTTATATAGATTACGTTATAATATTGTTATAAAATAAATTGATCCCTTTGACATTAATTTTGGATTTCTTCTGATATTAACATGGGTTAGGACCATTTATGTTTGCAAAGATTGTAGCATACCATGGAAAGTCGTCTGCGTGAACGAAAGAAAACAGCAACAAAACTGAATATGACTTAATTAAGGTCACATTTTTTTTACAAACTCTGTAGGACTTTATCCAAGTAAAAGTTATTGACCAATTATCCCAACGCGGCGCCTTTCGGTAGTGCGAGAATGCATATCGTGTGAACAAATTATATTTCAACATAACAAATTTGATCTCATGATACACGTTTTTTTTAAATTAATATATACAGTAACCAATTGCTATAGTCGCAGGCTCTGTCGTACAGAGAGCAATTTACACACTTATTCCATCCACGCCAGTGACTTACGATCTTACAACTTTTCAGTGTGCCAGAGGATCGTATCCTGTTCTGTAAAGCACGGTAAATGCCACATTCAGGATAAAAGAATAGGTATATTCAAAAGGCTATTCACATTTGAAAAACAAATATCCAGTGTGTTCTGGGAAAAAAAGGCATTCAACATTTAAAATTAAACAAAATTACGATGATAAATAAAATATTAAGAAATATTAACAATTTCAAAAATTTGATTTCCTTTCATGGTAACCTATAGCCAAGATGTAATAAAATGGATGCTGAATTGTTCCTACGGGGACGATCAGGATACGTCCATACAATGTGGTCTTTCTGGAATGGACGGTTGTCATTGAGACGTCTCGACAAATCCGTGCTGAACTGCAGAACCGTGACTTTTTCCGTGTTTGAAAGTTTCTTAACAAATGATATCATGATCAATTTATGCGGTTTTTTTCGAGCCTATGAACCTTCTGCAATGGATTGTTTCCAATGAGACGGTTTATGAATAATCCATGTTGAAGTATTGGACTTTCAAGGAGTGCATCTTAGGTAGGGCATGGTGTACTGCTACGCTCCGGCATAGCAACTCGATCAAAACATCCAAGTGGGTCAAGTTAAAGGGTACAGAAGCTTAAACTATGTTGTAATATAGATTGGAAAACCTAATTTTGGCCTTGACGACCAACTTTTCACTTAAAAAACTATAATATTCTGAGCTGTTTTGACTACTGTGACCTGACTTTTGACACAATGTCCGAGATACAAAACTGATGTATTAATTTTATTCGATGTTATCAATATATGGTATCAAAAATGGGAATGACTTTGACCTTTGACCAAATAACTTGCCCTTCAGATATGTTTATATACATATATATTATAAATCAGAAAAATGATCCTTACGGACGAAGAAATATCATAAAAAGAAAAATTCTCAACAGCGAGTCTTTAGTACTTTCATCTCTTCTAGGAGATTCTTCAGACTGATATATATATATATATATGTCATTATACTAAATTTAGTAAGATGTGGAGAATAAACCTATTGATTTGTAACCAATATGACTTAGACCCATAGATTGACAAGAGTTGTTTCAACTGACCTTTGAATTTTGACATATATCATACTGTTTTCATCATCATCCGACTTACGATTGGTAGGCAAGGCCTCTGACCAGGGTCAGGGCCCGTATTCATGAAACCATTATCATGCTCAGGCATCGATTTTGTTCTCAAGCCTAATTTCTTGTTCCGGTAAGGGTTATAAAATAATAAAGTCTTATTTTGTCAATGATTGGAAACAAGTTGACGAGAATTGAGGCAGAATACTGTTTTCAATATTTACATTTAACTTTTTTTTTATCGTTTTACATGATATAAGTGAGTTGCAAGAAAGTTGGTTTGAGCTCAGAATATGTGCTTGAGCATGAGAACGGTTTCATGTTATACGGGCCCTGGTCTCATGCTTTGGTTTATGGAAGTAACCAATTTGGTAACCGGAATAACGCCTTCACATACCCCAGACCGTAAACATCTGAGACAGGTGTGGTGGGTTATCGTCTTTGACCTCAGGTGCGAGATTAATGTACCTTAATTGTTACACCATTTTTCATTTCAATTAATAAGAGGTTTAGGTTGGTGATATTTGGCAAGTTGCATGCTGAGATGAAGGACTATAAAGTTTGTTCAACATAATAACCTTGTTTGACTTTCAAAGTCACAGGGGTCATATGTGTCTAAATCTTTGAACAGGTTCTCATGAATGACTTATAGCCATAAACACTGATATTTTGCCTGTAAGGTTTCACTTTCAAGGTTACAAGTCTGAGATTAATACCAGGTGAGCGATGCAGGCCCATTGGGCCCCTTGTTTAAACTGTGTCGTACTCAAGATTACAGAAACATTATTTTACAGTTAGCTCTTAGCAGAGATTTTGCAATAAGTAGAAAATCCGTATCTTGATTTTCCAATTGACACATACTGATATATATAATTCATATTTGACCAAATCTTTCAATATGAATTAATGCATCACGTTCTACTAATATATATTATGTGTTGAACTTTGTAACCAATCTCTGATTAATATAAGCTATGATGAATTACTATCTAAAAACTATATATGTACTCCACAACCCTGTTGCAATATTGTCATACTTCCTTGCCAAGACATGCAAAGTGGGTGAGTCACAATATCACCAGAACCCTAGCCTGTGGCGACATTGCCGAAAGTGCACCAGAACATTCTGGCTTTATGGGAACATTCTGGCTTTATCGCCAAAAATGCGCCAGTAGGACTTTCATGGCAATGCAAATAGTGTGCCTCAATATCACCGCAAAGATGTGGCAATATTGCCGAGTATGTGCCAGGACATTCTGGCCATATGGCAAGAAACCTGATTCGCAAGCGAAATCTGAACGTGCTGCGCTATCACAGCAATAGTGTGCCAGGGACTCAATATATCTGTAAGGGGACATTTAATTGAAATGAAAAAAATATAACAGATAAATCGAGGGACAAACAGATAGACAATGCGCCATGGCATAAGCTCACATGGCCCTTAAAGGCCAAGTGAGCTAAAAACACTTAAAAAATAAATAACATAATCTGTTGGTAAGTATTTTATTGCAATTACAGTAAAAATGGCACATACAAAATAACACAAATTTCGTTGAAAATTCAAATGGTCCTCATCATTGAACAAATTTTATATTTGTATAGATAAATCACTAACTCATAAAATGTAAATTCTGAGCATTTTGGACAGCAGTATCGGATTTTTACCAATCGCCAACCCACACACACTCATTAACAAGCATATGTTTCACCAAGCTTAAGCCACACATTTAAACATGAGAGGTAGCCCATACAATAGACACACCCAGTAATTTTTCAATGGAATGTAAAAGTTTGAAACAAAAATAAAGCACAGATATTTGTGTGGAATATGCTTTTAAATGTATGAATTAAGGATCCCCGTCCCACTGCAATGTAGTTTTGTTTGTTTATACAGTAACCTCCCCTTAATTTCGTTTTAGATATAACTATATTACATTCTGACCAAGACAGTTCTGTTGACCGTGTACAGGAAGCTCAGTGGGTTCAAGTGTAATGCATCAATCTGAAGTCATTCCTTCGAATCCCGGTGTAGTCACGCTGATTTTTTTCAAACCAAGTGTAATGCATCAATCTGAAGTCATTCCTTCGAACCCCGATGTAGTCACGCTGATTTTTTTCCAACCAGACAACTGTTGTTGATTATTTTTTGTTCTATCTATTATTTTTCTTAAAAGTCGCGTAAGGTATGGTTTTTCTTTTCAAAAACGATTTATCTAAGGTATAGTCATACGGGTAAAATCATTTTCCAGTGCACAGTTACATTTTTTTCACAGTGGTACAGGCATCCTTAAGACCGTTGGGACTTTGGGGTATCCTTGCAGTTCTCACACCAATCACTCCACTAACTGCTATAGTAATTAACTAATAAATATATTTTCACATTTACTTTGAAATGACAAGTGAATTTCACTGTAGTCGAATGAAAATGCTGAGTTGATAATTTCATTGATTGTTTGTTTGTGTGTGCTTTACATCCTATTAACAGCTATTGTCATTTAAGGAAAAAGCCCCCCCCCCCCCCCCCCCCCCCCCTAAATATATTATAATATATTGCATAGCTCTCATTTATTAATTCATCTAAAAGGTGTTTTTTTTAATCTTCTAATAGACTGTTCAATCAACTAGTTATATTTAATTTTACATTCCTTTTTTCTGTGTAAATATTTTTTCCCCATTTTCCTTAACCATCAACAAAAGAAGCGTCACATCTTTTATCAAACATATGAATACCGGATGCTTCTTCCTTATCTTCAAAGGAATTTTCATATAAACACCATGAACATATGTACATGAATTGAATATCCTCTACAAATGTAAGTCACGGAGCCTGAAATAAACAAATGATGAATGTCCTTTTCATGAGTTTTCATAAATGATCCAAATGATATTCATATATGTATTGTGCTCCATATACAGTATATATGTGCAGATGAAAAACTACGGTTAATATGTACCAATGTGTATGAAAACTTACTACAACAAACAACATTAAAAATCAGATGCTAAATTTTACAACTTGTGTGGTTGATATTGCCCATTAAGGAAACCATGATAAATCAGAATTACCATATTCAACTAAAGTCATAAAAAAAAAAAATGAGCATTTTTTATTACCATAAAAAACCCATGTAATTTGCGCACCTATGTAATTTGCACAGGTATTTTTGAGGCTGAAAATCCCCAAAAAAGCTTCTACTTGATATTTGCGCACCAAAAAAAAAAATGGAAAAAAAAATTCAAGTTCCGAAAATCGATCTCTGAAAATGAAAGACAAACTGCTTGGGATTCTTAGAATTTTTAGTAAGAATTATTCGAGTAGAAATAATATTTATAATTAAATTTAAGTTCTATAATATAATGTTATTTCCTGCTTAAATGAGGCATAAAAATAGAAAAATGAAAAAAAATCCATATACATGTATAAGTCTATCATAAAACTAATTTAATTAAATTAAATACTAAAAATAAGATAAGTATATATATTCAGTCAGATTATGCCAAAAATATTTGTAACCATTGTAGCGTACACAAACAAATAAAACCCTTACTATCCTTCATCACCAGTTTTCCCAGGTAGAGAGAAGTAGTTCACCACGAGAGATTCTTTACAAAAAGACAACAAACTCGAGTAAATATGTATAACTATCTCAAGCAGGCACTAGAATGTTTATTGTTGAGCAATAAACTCGAGAAACTTACCTACGAAGATCTGACATTCACGATGACAAATGCCAGTAAATTGTGACTTGTATTATGCATAGAAAGAGGGAATAGAAAAGACTGAATGATGGTGGAGACTTATAGTAAAGAAAAACGTTGGTTTTATCTCCATTTTGAAGTATATCAAATCCCTGGGTAAATAAATTTGGTTCACTAAGTAAAACATTGTTTCTTTATACATGTAGATTTACCATCATAAAACTACTGAATTTATTTCTGTGGAAGATACACGTTAAGTAGTGTTATGAGAGACAATATCAACTATCGACAAAACGGCAAGAATATTAATTTTGCAGGAGCCCATTGACTTACACAGCATATGTCCATTTGAAAAAACAAGCCATTCGGATTGATATGTCTTGCCTTTCCCCCCCCCCCCCCCCCCCCCGGTTTGACCACCAATGCGGTCTATGGTCCAAGTTTGGTTGGTCTAGCACTTACACTTTCAGTGAAACTAAGTGAAACGCAAAAACTTAATGTTGACGCTGCGGCCGGAAAAGCAACACCTTAAAGTCTCGCTTCTGCTACTTCGTTGCAGCGAGACAAAAACTGTAGGCTTAATTTCAATGGAAAAGTTAACGAAGCAAACGGATCTAAAACTGTAAGTCACTGAAGTTTTTAAATGTCCCAGCCAATCAGAGGCTGTAGCAGCCATCTTGAATCCCAAAATATAAAAGTCGGCCTTCTAAAATAAAGAATGTACCCCTCTGATACCTCATGTTGTACATTGTAATGTATCTAAGGAAACCAATAAACTTGTAAACTTGATATTATGCTCTTGTATAAAGTCCTAGTAAGACACCAGCTGGAATATGATGCACATTTGAAATCTATGAGATCCACACCTCCAAACAGATATAGAATAGATGAGCTGTATAAATTAAGACTGTCTTACAATTTTTTTTACCACAGTAAGAGAGACTGTGACAACTGGAATTGGAAAGTTCTGCACGAAACCAAGAGTTCCCAGTAAAAGCCAACATGGTTGGGCAGGCTGACCTTACACCTTTTCACATCCAATCAGGGACATTGGACCCCTGCTGTCTTGGTGAACGGCGAGTTAGCTACCCACTACGCCGTCCAATCACCCACGGTAAGTCTTTGGTAACATATCTTGATAAAAGGGCAGTGTTTAGGAAATCTCTAAGTTTTTATAAATGTATTATGTTATGATTATGTTTATACAAATAACATCTCAAACCTTCCCCTATAACTAGTCCCTATTTAATTATAAACTCCTATATGCAGGCAAAATAAGCCTGTTAAACAATCAACACCAAATTCATGATTAGTACCAAAAAATGATTTCCTTATATAAAATTTAAAAAAAACATAAATATATATATTTGCAAAAAATTGAGAGAAAAAAAAACAACAACACAAAAACAAAGATCTAAATAACTGTGTAAGCAACCACCATTAAGTGCAAATCACTTAAGGCAATGAAGCTTGCGTATTTAACCCTTTCACCCCTATGTAGCTTTAGTAGACTCTACCATGCATTGATTTGGACGAGTCCATTATGGTCTACAGTGTTGAAAGGGTTAACATTATAAAATTTGCAAAATTAACATTCACCTCTGGGATAGTGCATACTGGGAAACTTTTGTCCAGTAAAATATTTACCCTTACTGTATATCTCATAACAAAGACAAAAAGTACACTGTGGTGATGTTTTTTTCGGTGTACAGCCATGTTATTTCCTATAACATGGCTGTTTCTTTTCCTTTTTTCTACTTTTGCCAACATTTTTAACGTTTTCATCATTTGAACTTTTATATTATTTCATAGAAACACATGTTGTTTATAAAAACATTCTTTATCCGAAATCAATTTATCTTTCGTTTCCGTAACAACATACCAGATTTTTTGAAGTCTGTCTATGATGACACAATGTTTCATTAGTTTCATTGGGCATTCTTTAATATTGTTTGTTTGCAGTTTCTCTACTCATATGTTTATCAGTGGCCAGGTAGGAAGGGATTTGTTTTTCGTTTTAGAAATCTCATATTCTACATAAAAATCAGTGTCAGTGGTTTTTTTTCTTTCCCCTGTCTTAAAAAAAACTCATACCAAGAGTTCTAAAAACAAACTTGAGTAGGTGGGTCGGTTCGGAAACTGCAAACAAACAATTTTTTAAAAATGGTCTTGCTGAATTTGTCTATGGCTTTGGCCCAAGGTCAATGGGTACGATGTTGGCATTGTCCACGAAATCTGGCCGTTTATAAACATTCTGGTTCTTGAGGTTGGTCATTTTGAGGACCCAGGCCTCAGTCGAGGGGAGTTGGGTGGGCGAGAGGTTGGGGAAAGTGATGTCGATGGTGCCGTTGACTCCCTTGCTATATTTGAGCTCTTTGCCAGGAACTCCAAGCATCTCGATGACGGTGGTTGTCTGGGTGACCGGAGCCAACAGGCTAAGGACGCCTTTCTTCGGCCACGAGAGGACAATGGCATATACACCAGTAACGTTCACCGACTTCCTGGTGGTATACCTGAGGAATAAACAATCGATATATTCAATAAGTCCTACAGGCTCAGAGAAGAAATATTCAGAGAAGAATCATTAAACAATGGTTATGATGACTATAGATACATAAACAAAACTCATATCTTTGAATCCTTGCAGCTAATTGTTTTAGGGACTTTTTTTGAAGGAATTGGTGAAAGAAAGAAGGCGCTCTCGTATTTTTTCCCCGATAATTCACTTTGTGAACAGACCGTTTGCGTTATTTTTTCACTTGTTGTAACTATTTTGTTTTGTTTTTGTATATATAGAAAATATATGAAAAACAACCCCTACCTCATTCTTGCTTTGATGGAAATTTGGTCTAACCAAAGTCTGTGACACATAGAGTTAAGGTCACAGTGATTTACATTTGAGATATTGGTGTACAGTGCACATCAATATATATCCATACATGAAATTTGATGACGGTTGGACTTCTAGTATCAAAGTAAATGCAAAATAGACTCAAGATGTCTTTCAGACAGACTGAAAACAGGCAAACACTTAATGTCTTCTCAATTATGTCGCTGGGGTGTAAAAAATAGAATAAGATTGTGGTACTTAGGGACTCACCAGACACCCAGAGTGGCGTTATCCTGCTGTGTGTGCCAGGGTTTAGATTTGTAGATGGCCTCTCCATTGACCTTCATCCACGCTCCAAAACTCCTTAATCTCTCCTCAAATATAGGAATGATTCGGCCATCAGCGTCGGGACCAACGTTCATCAGAAGGTTTCCTCCGCAGCTAGACAATGTCGAAGATGACAGGTCAACAGAAAATTCAAAACATTTATACTTTCAAAGGTTACTAGTTTTTGTCACATGACGCTTGTTTCTTCTTCCCTGTAATTGGCTGAACTGCAAAACCACACACCTGTACTAGAGTTAACAACACAATCCCATAAAATTGACTTAAAATAGTGACAGGGGATTTCTGTGTTAAAAGATATTTTTATGATCAATCAGAAAGCAGAAATGTTGATCATTTGACAGTAAACTAAGGCAGGCAGCAAGAATCAAATTTCAACATTCAGTAGTATCGTGGATGATTGTTTCAAATATTTTTTTAATGTGAGATGCAGATGGAGAGATGACAGAACTAGTGCTTTGTTAAATACATCTTTGCTACATACAATGAGGTATAAGATATACAACTGATAACCGAAATCTTACTAAATAATAGCAAGAAATGGTAACATTGTGTTGTGCAGCCTTGTTGTCAAGCACGACATCATAAGGATAGGGTGCCAAGATAATATAATGGAACAAATTCCGGCACTTTTTCAATGCAGCAGCATTTTTTTATCATTGAAAGTACATGTGTACTCAAAAATGTAAAAAGAGAAAATTCATATTTTTTCTCTCTCAATGAATTCCATATATATTTCAATTGTATAGTTGAATAGTGTACAGCAATAGTTTCACTTGTGCTGATCACACACGTGAATACAATTGGTGTGCTGCCAGGCTTGTGAAATAGATATGGTATTGAACTAGAAACTTAAACAGAGATCTCCTCATTATATATTTACCTTACGGTCTGTGACAATGTAGTCAGGAGATCATGTACAGACAGGACATCTTGGTCGGTGATGTCTCGACGATGAGTCCATGCCTTGCTATCAACGGTCATCGCATTTTCCCACTTGTGAGGCAGAACCTTTCCTGTTGATTTGAAATAATTTAAACTTGAAACAGCTAGCCACTTGAAGTACTGGCTACCATAACGGTACTTGAGTCAAGTCAAGTTAATTTCTCACAAAATAACTGTATGTTACTCTGAGGCAAAATGATATTTGTAGTATCAAAACTAAATTCAACTATTCAATTGATTCATAGATAATAAATTCACCTGTTCATTTGATTCATATTAACTCCCTGATTGGACATGAAAAGATGTTGGGTCACCTGACCCTGTAGGGTTTTTCCAGGTACTCCAGTTTCCTCCACATTATGACCCCCTGCACGCTTCCATTCGGGCAAATAAGAGTGATTAACCCTTTCACCTCTATGTAACTTTAGTAGACTCTACCATGCATTGATATGGATGAGTCCATTAGGGTCTACAGTGGTGAAAGGGTTAATATAAACTGTAATAGCTTGTTTCATAATTGTCACAAAATAAATAAAGTTTACATCATTCAATCAATCCCAGAGCTGGAAAGTTGCAATCAACAGCTGAATATCCTATTTATAACATTGTCATTGGTTAATCTAAATAACCTTCACCCAATGAAACATGTACATAGAACTTGGATTCTGCCGTGTCTTTGCAGAAAGTCAGGTCAAGTGACCTTCTGAATATTTTTTCAATATCTATAAAAAATGTATGATATTAAAGTAGTTTTATAAACATACCAACATGATATATCCGTTTCAGAGTGTTTATTATTCAAATTAGGAGAAAAATACATTCAGATTTTTGTCACTGATGCCGAGATTATATTACCATGGTGACATTGTAATTTTATAGCATATGGGACCACAAGTAAATTTGCAGAGATCTCTTTTCTTTCCATTTTGACATTTATGTGATTCACCAACTTATTTTTAACACAGAAAAGAAAAGGTGAATTTTACCTTATTTGAGAATTTTAGTAAGAGATGGGATTACAGAATTATGTTGGATTAGACAGGATGTCGGAATACTCAGGTGTCAGATTTGACAATTAAGTTACAATTTACTTTCTTCTTTACCAACTTTTAACTTTATGGGATGTGTTGTGATGTGTTGGGGACGTGTTGTGATGTGATGGGGACGTGTTGTGATGTATTTGGGACGTGTTGGGATGTGTTGGGGACGTGTTGTGATGTATTGGGGACGTGTTGTGATGTGTTGGGGACGTGTTGGGATGTGTTGGGGACATGACAGATACTTACCAGGATTGTACTTGTCCTTGCAGTTCCAGAAGCCGCCGTGTTTACAGTAGAGTCCCGCTCCCCAGCGGTCATTGCTAACAATGACATCCTTCACAGGGCTACAGGACAAATTTCAAGCATTATCATTAAAAAAACATTTCGTAAAAGCAAAAAAACTTCTTTAGGTATATATTTATGAACATATTTGTTTGCAGCGCTGACACAAACTTTCAAGGGTGGTTGCCGATTGTTGTTAGGCTTGGCCTGGACAATTGCCAAGGAGCACAGAAACATGTTCGTGTGCAGCGCTGACACAAGCTTTCAAGTGTGGTTGCTGAGTGTTGTTAGGCTTGGCCTGGACAACTGCCAAGGAGCACAGAAACATGTTCGAGTGCAGCGCTGACACATACTTTCAAGGGTGGTTGCCGAGTGTTGCTAGGCTTGGCCTGGACATCTGCCAAGGAGCACAGATACATGTTCTGAGCAGTTAAGTGAAGAGAATTACAGGGACCACTGGTAGTTTTGTCTCCATGGCTCCCTGGATGCTATATTCTCTAAGTTGTCCTTCATTGATGTGCTACATTTTTGCTATTTGCAGTTAAGGAATGGGCCTTGCATTGGCAACAATAACAAAAATTCTACTCTAATATCTATCCATTTCAATATCTATGTTCAATTTGAAAATTCATAAATGTCATTTACCGAAATATAGTTTCTTCAACATTATTATTTTCATGATCTATAATTTCAGAACCAGAAGTGACTGGAAGTCTGGGAGAGGCTTCGGATGTCTACTGTTTAGCATGCATGCTGTTTTTATGACTGAAAATCAAGAGTAAAATTCAGGCAAATTTTATCAAAATTTCATGACAATTTAAGGCAGTACATTGGAAAGACAAAATAAAAGTTTTACCAGGCAAAGTTTCATACAAATGTCCTAAATATCTACTAGCTTTCTGTCTAGCTCTGATTGGATGTACAGCAGCCCTAGCGTAAGTTAAACCAGCCCCAGGCTATCTGACAAGCACTGGTGTCAAACCCTGATTTAACAAGAGGCCTAGAGGGCCTATAATCACTCACTTGCTATTTAAACAATCATGACAAAATATTGTCACATACATGGCTGATAACCTTAACCAAAAATGTTCATGAAATTCAGAACATGCAGACAGGGCCACTGGTTGATCAATTGAGTCGCTTATCCAGTCTAATTAAGACATGCAGCACTGTTTCGTCTTGATAACAACGAAAACAACTTGTTCAGATCAGTGGCTTTGTTCGACATATTTCAACTAGTGTGAAAACATAATGTAAGTAAAATGATGATTGATCTTAAAATTAAAAATTACAATAGATTTCCAACACAAACGACCCGACATCAACAAGATTTAACCTAATAAACACTGTTATTTTCTTCCAAAGTCCGATATATCTTTAATGCATCATTTAGATGTAAAACATGACCGAACAGGAGTTTCCAGAAGTTTATTTACGGTGTGTGTACCATTTTCAGTGAAAAGGTAGCATTATTTCGACTTGAATTTTTTTCTTTATATGACATTGATATGATGTAAACTATTCAAACTTTTGAGATAATCATTACCGTCACTACGACAAAGTGAACTTACATTATAAACATGGTGGCATGACTAAATCATGCATCACTACTTGATGCAATCTCACTTCGAAAAGTCGGTAATGAAAGGTGTATCAAGAGAGACACAGAAATAGAAAGTTATTGAAAAAGGGCAGAAAACATGTAAACTCTAGGACTGTAATTAATGAAACAGATCTAAGTCAGTTTCTTCAATGCTCCCTAAACAGAGTTTGTTTGTTTGTGTTTTACGTCCTATTACCAGCTATGGCTATTTAAGGACCTGCCAGGTTTTGGTGGTGGAGGAAAGCCAGAGTTCCCAGAGAAAACCCACCGACCTACGGCCAGTACCTGGCGACTGCCCCCGTAGGTCTCGAACCCGTGACCCAGTGGTTGAGGGCTAGTGGTAGCAGGATGTCAGACGCCTTAACCACTAGGCCACCGCAGCCTCCTCTGCTAAACACAGGATACTGAAGACAATCCTGATTCTGTAATGGCACTGACTTTGTATAATTTGGAATTATGCAAAGTAGATCATTTTTATTTCATGAAAACATTGAACCCATTGTGTTGAATAAACCATGAACCACACATAAGGTCAAAATGCAGTACATTGGTACAGTCTGAAAATGAATATAAAATTATTATGAATACATTAACTTTAATTTTTTTTTTCTTTTTTTTCCCAATATTCTTACCTTTCGTTGTACAGCCAGGCCAAGAAATTGGTGGAATTCCAGTATGTGTCTGGTGCTAACCAGTCTCCATCGGACCAGAGAATCTCTGGTTTGTACGTATTGATGAGTTCATACAGCTCGGGCATAGTTTTGGTCTACAAAATTTAAAATCAAATCAAGTTGTTTATACTCAGTGTTGAAAACAAGAGGCCAAACAGGCCTGTCTCTTTGATTGGTTTCTTTTGTTTTCTGAACCGGATACAATGTTGAAATGCATGCAATTCAAGCACACACAAGCAAAGAATTACAGTAACAACTTCAGGTAAGGGCAATGACATTTTTATGAAATTTGTATGAAATTTGGCTAAAATTAGGCGAAGAACATTTGTACAAAGTTGAAGTCTTGACCCACCCTGACAAAATCCTGAGTCGTGAAGAGATTAGCTTGATCCTGCAAAAAGAGTGGATTGTAGAACTCAAACAGGGAGTGGTAAACCCCAAAGTGGATGTCCTTCTTCTTCCTCACTGCCACAGCAAGCTCTCCTGTAGGTTTCAAAAAATACGTACATGGTATGAAATGTCATCTACATGTAACAGAGTACACAATTAATATAAGCACATTACATGACTGGGCAACAAAACATCGAGTCTCCCTGTCATTATCTCCCTCGTGCGACTCGGGTCTTCTTCACGCAATCTATTTTCTCATTTTCTCTATCAATTACTTCTTGATAATATCTAATGCCTGTCTTGATCGATGTGTTCCAACCAACAACAAAAATGCTGACCTGATACTCTTTTAATGTTAATTTTAATGTAGTAGGGAAATATGATTATTTGTTTCCCTACATTTAATGTTTAATGAGGTGAAGGGCAATACATGTATATTATCCTGTATCTGTGAATTCTGTTAACAGTCATGTCCCTAATTTCTCTTATTAGTGGACTGGTGGTACAGTAGATAGTGCACTCATATTTCATTAAGAAAGCTGGGGTTCAAATAAAGTAGTTAAATAAGAACTACTTTGGTCAAGTTATGAGGGGATCACCTCATAACCTGACCAAAATAGTTATTATTTAACTACTTTATTTCAATTATTACTTACAACAAGAAATGTTATACTTTTATACAATAAACTTTATGATCCCCTGTATATAGCTATATATAGTGACCCCAATAATTTTTAATGAATCAACTGCCTTTATAGTAATCCTGTGGTATTTTAATAATGTTGAAACACCGCTATCATATTTTAAAACAGTGAAACATTTGAATGTGTCTGCATCAACACCTTAAAAGTAATCAATTATTATAACGTGGATGGAATGCAAACAATTTATTAGCTGCACCCTAAAGCAAGTGTGTGAAAATAACAATACCACAAAAACTTGGTGGTACACAGTATATATCTTACCCAGTAAGTCTCTTTTAGGTCCAACATCACCAGCATTCCAGTTCCAGGAATGTTTGGAGGGCCACATTGTGAAGCCTTCATGGTGCTTGGTGACAAGAACAACATACCTGTCAAGTTAAACAGAACACTTCTTGTTTACAAACAAGCTTACATACAAATGTAGAACTGACTTATTTACTTGAGGCAAAGGGTCCCACTTTGAACCCGAGTTCTATTCAGGCATTTTTTTACTTGGGAGAAATTATCTCCCTAATATATACATAGAAGACATAGCATCAAAAACAACTTTTTTGCTGGCTTTGAGAAACTTTCTCTGTCAAATTATGCATCTTTTAACGTTTATTTTCTATTTTTAAAGACTTTGCAGCCAATACATTGGAATCTCATTTTGGTGCTGTTTATCTGTAACAGGGAAAGAAAAATGCACAGCCAGACCCAGGTTCGAACCCAGGATCTCTTAGACGGGACGCTCTACTAATTGAGCTACCTGGCCACTGGTAATCAACCCAGTCCAGTTCCCATACATTCCTCTCTCGTTTTTCTAAATCTTCACCCCTGAAATTAATGCTATTTACAACCGAGGTTTTGTAATAAAGTTTCACCCATATGCATTTCAGTAAAATACTTTTAATATTTTCTAACTAACCTAGTATTACTTAGCTTTGCACTCGTGCATGAAACAATGCAATACAGACTACTGGCCTCATGTATTTAAGCATTGAATGTTTTGCCAAATGTTGTCATGGTCCTATAACACACATTGCCATTGATGACACATCCTTAGAAACTATAGTCGGAAGAGACTGCAGGGAAGATCTCAAAACCAGAAAACAAATATTTTGATTTTTTTTTTTTAATCTCAATTGAAAGCTTTTTTACTTGCACTGTCAGCTTTAAAATTATTGGTAAATAAATTAAGAAGCTTAATAAAGCCTGTTAGGGAAAGATGTGTAATAGGACAATAACGATATTTACTGAAATATTCATTATTTATTTTTACATTTTGATCGAGTAGGTACGCTTTATTTAGTTATTTCGAACAGTTCTTTGAACAGCAAATTAAGTTTTAACAACAATGAAACTGATGACGTCACAATAGAGATTGTTGATTTTACAATAGCAAATATGTTATAGTCTAATACCAACATTTGCCTTCTCCATGCATTGTAATGGAAGGATGCAGAGCAAATGTAAATATATTACTATGCAATACAGACAACTTGCCTAAAGTAATTTAATACTGGATCAGGTTTCATGTATAGCAGTATAACACAATGTAATAGATTGATCCTTGATTCTGCCCTCATGTATATGTATTGTACAATATAATGCGGACAGCTGCGCATGCCTACCTGTATAATGCTGTATATGGATGCCAGCGGCCGGCCTCAGTAGTAAAAGTTTATTATTTATTTACATGCCAGTAAAATTGACTTTGGCTAAATCAATAAATCCAATTGCCTGCTGATTTGAATACTTAAACCAGCTGGTTTGTAGTTACGCTACAATTTATTGTAAGTTAGGATAAATTTGAGTAGGTTTTGGCTACCAGACGGACAGCTGAAGGGATTTGCTTTAATATTAGCATATTAATTAAGTAATTACTTATTTCATGTTATTTTGGGATAAAGAATTGTTTCATGATAACTGTTTTTCTCTGTGTTATATGTTGTGATACTTATTTCTTTGGTGCTGTCATTTTTGACGATTATACAAAAGTGTTGTTGGGAGGTGGATTGCATATATTAGCCCAATAGATATTTCCAGTCATATTTTTGTTTGTTAACTCATTCACCCCTGAAATTTCATAATGAACTATTCAGTGGCGAATCCAGTTTTTTTTTTGGGGCTTCAGGAAACACCCCCAGACTTAAAAAATCATGTATTTTTACCATTTTCCTCAATATTGGAAACCCCCCTGGAAATTTGGAAACCCCCCAAGATAGGTATCTGAATCCGCCACTGCTATTCTAACCTTTGAAATGGAAGAGTTAAAATGTGTCTTCAGGGGTGAATGAGTTAAGATAAAGGAGGGTAAAAATGTCATTTAGAATATGGATATGATAAGTTTAAGGGCTGTGTAAGGGATATGGGCTTTGAAGTCCTCCAGTGTTGTGCTCTGTAAACTGCGGCTGGTTTAGTCTGGCCTAGCATACATTTCTAAAATATCTAAAATAATGTCCTTGCCTGCATGCACGGTCCCTATTACTTCTATACTAATACCAGTGATTTTTCAACCTAAATTTCACACGAGCCTGTTCCTAGCTACATGTATGCCGTCTTTGCGTATTGCAGAGTTATCTTCTCTTGAGAGCAGGTATTGATTGTTACGTCATTTGTTTGTGAGAGTAACGTCATCAATTTTTGAGAAAACGACGTAATTTTCTCACACGAACCAATGATGTAACAATCAATACCTGCTCTCAAGAGAAGATAACTCTGCAATACGCAAAGACGGAATATGAATTGGGAAAATATGGTTATATATTTATTGAAATTGGGAAGATAATCCTGATTTTTTTCTCTCTTCATTTTTGGGAAAATAAAGCCCTTTTTAGCCAAGGGAACCAGTCTGAACTCGGCTGTAAAACTAGGCAAAAAAAATAACTGGATACACATCGGTATAAATATGATAATACAATATACGAAAACAATTTGCACTTTCGGACATCTATAAATATATATATATACAGATATTACTTTGTTGTAGTAGACTAGTCCTAATGGGTTTATCTGAATGCGTTTTACTTTGTACGCTTTTAACCTACCAGCTTTTAACAGGACGTGTCTTACCGGGACGACAAAAGAGATGTATTATGAGTTGGGCGTGGACCTTCAGTTGAAATACGATCATACAGCTTCACATCACACTATTTCACTATGACGTGGATATAGGAATACCAATGGCTGTGTCTAGCCGTCCACAAATATCCTATTGAATTCTATTAAATTACCATACTGTACCACAAAGAGAATGTACCTACACATCTGTGTATGAATGAAGTCATGCATGAATACAAAATCAGTAATGAGAGAGATAGCTGGTTATAAACCTATGTTCACCGACACGACATTTTTATATAAACCTACACACCACTCGACAACATCAATTGAGGCTACACTTGTGCATGAGCTATTTTGAATTTGCTATGCTCATACAAAATATATATCAAAAGGCCTAACGGTCTAGATCACTCACCTGTTACAAATGGTGCTAGCAAAACATAGTATTTATAAATATATTCTTTTAAGTACTGAAAAGAGGTTATCCGAAGATTTAAACATATTTGACAACTGTGACCTTGAAAGTTGGCTAAGGTTATTAATTTGAACAGAGTTGGAAGCATTTCCTACCCAGCATGCTTTTAGCCAAATATCATCACCTTAAGACTTTTTGGTTATTCAGAAGAGGTTGTATGAAAATGTAAACACATTTGACCCTTGTGACCTTGAAAGCTGCTCATAAATAATTTATAACTTCACCCCAGGCTTTTCGGTTTTTCAAAATGAGTTTTTTGAAGATTCATCAAACACTAAGCACCAGTAACCTTGAAAATTAGTCAATTCAATCATTTGAACAAAATGTGTAGCCCTTCATCCCAGCATGCAACGTTAACTGGCTAAATATAATCACCCTAGGCATTCTGGTTATTCAGAAGTTGTTTGGAGATTTAAAAAAAAAAATCAACCCAGGCTGTGACCTTGAATGGGGGTCAATGTCATTCGTTTCGACAACCTTTGTAGCCCCTCATCCCAGTATTCAACTGGGCCTATATTCACAGAGGCCTTTTGATAGTTTTGATAATTTAGAAGTTTAAATATTTTAGCACAATTGGCCCGACTAACCTTGAAAGTGGGTTTAGGTCAACCGTTTGAACAAACTTTGTTGCCCTTCATACCAGCATTCTACTTGCCTAATATCATCACCCTGGGTATTTTTGTAATTCAGGAGAAGTTGTTTGAAGATATATAACATATTTGATCCCAGTGACCTTGAAAGCGGGTCAAGGTCAATCATTTGGACAAACTTTGTAGCCCTTCATTGCAGCATGCTACTGACCATATATCATCAATCTGGGCTTTTTGCTTATTCAGGAGAAGTTGAATGAATATTTTAACATATTTGAACCCAGTGACCTTGAAATAAGGTCAAGGTCATTAATTAGAACAAACTTTGTAGTCTTCATCCCAGCTTGCTATTGGTCAAATACCATCACCCTGGGCTTTTTAGTTAATAGTAAGAAGAAGTTGTTTTAAGAAAACAGTTAACGCCGCGCCAGGTGAGCTGAAGACCTGTTAAAGCACTTGGGTGTGACAGATTATTTTCTTGATACGGTAGGTCTCATGATTCAAATCTGATCAAATCTTATAACTATGGTAGCAGCAGGCCAAATATCATGACCCTGTATATTGTGGCTCTTGTAAAGCTGTCCGTTAAAGCTTTTAACACATTTGTCATGAAAAGGAGAATTAATTTTGGTGATTTTCAATCTAATTAAAATCATATCTTCACATCGCTCCCGTTTACTGATATGTCGCGTTGAAGATCTAACAACATCCCGTAGAGTGTCATGTTCAGGCGACCTTTGCATTAACCAATCAGATGAGAGCTTACGCATTTCTGTAAGTGATGATGTAATGATTTCGGAACACACTTGCTATGATAAAAGACCGAGAGGTGTCAAATGAGCATCGAAAATGGCGGCGCCCATGACACCACACTGTGTCTATCTTCAAGACAACGTTTGTACAATTTGTGGATTTTGCTTTGAAATAAGAGAGACTTCCTCTTCTGGTGATGTTGTCGTTAAAAAGTTTAACAACCTGAAACTAAAATTAACCAATGACAGGCTTCGCAATATTCAAACTATCACTGGACCAGACGAAAAAGTGGATTTTGGGCTACGAGGTGTCTGCATTAAATGCTACAGGTCCTGCTTTCTGATTGGTTGAATGAAAGAGTTATATCGCGTTTTGATTGGCTTGTTATGAACGCGATAATGCATTCATGTTGACCTCTGACGTGACCCTCTATGGGATGTTGTTAGATCTTCAACGCGACATATCAGTAAACGGGAGCGATGTGAAGATATAATTTTAATTAGATTGGGTGATTTTGGATGCCTGCAGTTTTGTACTGGTAGACACTCCACCATCCCATTAGTCACAGTAGGTTACAGAATACAGATATATTTAAGAATATTTAAATAGACTCGGAAGCAATAATATACATCTACACATTGGCAGGGCCAGAGTTGTGATCAGGTGAATTAAGCCCTGTTAACCCAGGTATTTTCCTTGAAACATGTATTAGTATGTTAAATAATGTAGGAGTTGCTTGCAGATTCCATTGAATTTCGTCTCACCTTGCTACACAGGTGCAAATATATAACATTTACTAACCTGTGTGTTATTGATTGATGGCAGTGTCAGTGACTGACTCAGCTGTATAAGGCCAAATACAAAAAAGTTGTTTGTTTCTGATTTCCCTATCAACCCTTATTTGTTGTGCCTACCCAAACCCTTTTTTGGCAATTTTCAAGGAAGCACTGTCAAAATCGAAATTGTTCGCCTATAAACCTTATAAAACTTTAAAAAAAAAAAAAAAAAAGACTATAAAAAATAACAATTATTACCTACCCTGATATTTTCAGACATGCAACTGGAAACAACCTAATTTTTGGTTTGGCCTGATTCAACAAAGGATATGAAAATAGTGAAATAAGATCCGCAACGCCACATTCAGATGAAAACATACCTGTATTGATGTTTTATGCATCAAGTGTATTCATTCTGCTCAAAATATTGATTTCATTTTTCGCATACCAGTAGGTGTTGACAAAAGGTGGAAATTGCAGTGACATACACGAGTATAAAGACAGTCGATTGAAATTCAGATATTGCGACAACATAATACATGTATAGTCATTTTGAAGGACTATGTATGGTTTGGGCCTGTTTCAAAACCTTTAAATGAACTTTGAAATGACTGTTTCTTTAATTTTGAATACTTCCCAAATACTATTATAAAACTATTTATTTATATTTCTAATTATTGTTGCCATGGTTACAAATTCAAATTTGCATAAATTAGAAAATTTGAATATTCAGTGAATATTGTGATATTTTGCATAGTTTTTCTCCTAGAAACTATAGAGCGCATGTTTGAACAAACTTAATATCAAAGGATAATGTGTAGGTACCTGTAATACATCTTGAGGAGAAATATAAAGTTTGTTCAAGAGTGCGCTCTATGGTAGCTAAGAGAAAAACTAGGTGAAAACCTGTCAAAATTGACTGAATAATCAAATTTTAATAATTTATGCAAATAGGGCATGGTAACCATGGCAGCCAAAATTGAAAACACAAACAAAGTTAACATAATAGTACTAGGGAAGTATTCAAAATTAAAGAAACATTCGTTTGAAAGTTCTACTTCAGATTTTTAATTTTGATGGATTTGGGGGCCAAAAAAGGCCCAAACCATACATAGTCCTTTGGGTGTGTTTTATTTTGGGTCATTCACTACAAGCTTGAAATAAACCAGGTCATAACCACATCAAAGTTGATCACGTGTGAAAAGATTGTCGGTGTCTACAGCATTCTTTTCTATGGTGATTTCATTACTAGCCTTGCACTTATAAATTTTATGGACTTTATTCAAATCTATCTGATGCTCTTCAGTGTCCTATCTCTAAAATTATGTTTCTAGTTGAAGATAGCAATAACATAATATTTCAAAAATTTAAGGATGGGGAGTGCATTTCATAATAGAACAAGTATATAGATCCAAATTTCAGAATATTTCCATATCCTAAAATCACCCATTCTCCTATTAATGCTTAAAGGAAATAGGAAGTAAATCCCTAGTTGAAAATCCAATGTAGGGAGACAGTATCACATTTTCAGCATATTCTAATGTTTAATATTAATATTGTATTTTTATTACTGACAGAACAGTGCGTTCTTTCAATATTAAAGTATTTCAAAGCAATCCAGGCATTAATTCAGGTTTTTTTTTTATCAATGAGTCACATGTGGCCATTTTTCTGTACTTCAGGAAACCGGCTACCTATTTCACAACTGTGAAGTTTTTCAAGAACGATAACTCTTAAGGTGGCTCCACACATCGTCATCAGCGTCCATTTTCGTGACGTACTTCTGGAAAAAGTACAGCTTGGACTCAATTATCTATTTGTAGGGTTAATAAGAAATGCTTCTTTTCATTTTATTATTGTTGTTGTTGTTCCGAACAATGTCACACACCAAAAAAAACGGAAAATATTAAAATTGACGAAAATTCAATTTTTTGGTATTTTTTCCAAAAAAGTCCCCAAACTATCGGAGTGTTTAGATTTTCATAAAATCAACTCTACATAGTTGCATAACCATTATATGAAAGTTTCAACGAATTTTGCTGGTTAATTGCGAAAGTGTGGAGCCACCTTAAATGCAATTACCATGTGTATATGGTTTAATTATAAAAAAAAAAATCGTTAATAAATAATTTATTTTACACAGGTTCAGCATTTATGAAATTGATTTATATTAATGCAATACTTATCTATGTCAGTATCATTTTTATTGACTTTATTTTGCAAAAAATTATGTTTCATGTTTTGTTTCAAAATTCACTCCTTTTTTACATAAAATTCCATTTAAAATCCTTAAAATTCTGACAACCTATATTTTTTTGTGGCAGAACATTTTCTTTACTTCAATATAACTACAAAATTTGAAGAAAATCTACTGAGAAATGGCGACACAATCCTATTACCTTAATGATAATCAGCTTCTATCAGAATACTGTACAAAAGTTTAAAAAAAATGTATTAAGGGTTCCCGTGCCACTGTCAAACAAAGAGATTATGCATTAATTTATTTTTCAGGCATAACTATACCTGAATAAATCATTTTTGTAAAGAAAAGTACACCATGTGTGACTTTTGTAGTGAAGATAAAATAAACAAAATATAATCAAAAAATGTGTTCGGAGCATCAAATTTCTGCCCGGGATTCAAACCCTGGACTTCAGCAGATTGTAAACCATTGCTGTAACTGATTGAGCTACCTGGACAATAGAAGTGTACGAGCCCAAATGTGCTACAGTCATATCCAAACGTTAGTTAAGGGGAGGTAACTGTACATAGGAAATACGGCAGTGCAGTGGGACAGGGATCCTTAAGTTTACATGTAAACAAATGTACTTGTTTCACCTCAGAGCTATGCACAGTGTACACCTGGTAAATTAGTCAATATTCTTTAAGTAGTTTCTCGTTGACAAAAGTTCACTATCATTCCCTATTGGGGATGCTAGTCTTGTACAGGTTCTATCATACAAAGCAACTACAAACTGGAAACTGAGGATATTAAAATAATTAAAAAGTGAATTATTGAACATATTCTTTTCTGCAAAAATAGTTCTATCAACCATCACAAGCCATTTGGATTGATATGTCTTGCTTGTGCCCCGCTTTGACCATCTAAACACAAAAACTTCATGTTGATGGAGATGCTGACAAAGTCAATGGACCATGAAAGGTAGGCCGCATCCAGCATTTGATGCATGGGCTGAGATTTACTACGCAAGATGCATTTATGGTCCAAGTTTCGTTGGTCTAGCACTTTCAGAGAAACTAACTTAATCGCAAAAAAATAATGTTGACGTCGTCGACGGAAAAGCAACACCTTAGTCACGCTTCCGCTACTTCATCACAGTGAAACAAATACAATGATTTTTTCAGTTGAATAATACACTCTTAATTACACTCTGCAACACCACTAGCGAAATAAACTTTATTCCTACTGTCAACAGTTTAAGCGTTTCAGGACTTTCAGTACTTTGATTTATTTAATTACAGGTGAAGTGCAATCAACCAATGTATACAAAGGAATTTCGCAAATGTCAATCATGAAGCTCTCAACCTGGAGAAACGGACGGACGCTGCGCTATCGCAAATGCTCACTGGCACTTGATTCAAACATATTTTATTGATACTGGCACTTCGTCCTAGACGAGTTAAATTAAATAAAAAAGATAAACTGTTTTCGGTAACGTCAAAATAAACAAAAAATTCAAAACATATATTACTTTGCACCAGCATCTTCAAATATGTCAGCCCAATAATCGGGGTCGTACAAGGAGGCGTGGAATTTCGGAGCAAAGTCTCCGTAAGTGAAGGACGGCGGATAGTTGTCTTCCATGAATTTCACATAGGAGGCTTCCTTGTTGTGCAAATAGTACCAGAACCACGCAGACTTGAATGCAGGAACAGAGAATACACCCCAGTGCAGAAATATCCCGACTTTCGCTTCGTCGTACCACGGCGGGAGCGGTCTGGAATCCAGGGACGCCCAGTTCGGTTCATACTTCACCGAAACAGTTGCTGTCACTGCAATAATTACACAAAACAAACGGAGACTGACTGCAGTAGCCTCCATATTGTTGTTGTCACGAGACGTAGATGCGCGATCAGCTGTACATCAATGTCTCACCTGTGTTTGTTTGGCATGTAAGCGTGTTTAGACAGCGATTTAGTTGTTTAAAATTTTTATAAAAAAAAATCGGAGATAGTACTCTTCATACACGATTAAAGAAAGCCTAGAGGAGTCCATTTTTGAAGAAAATAATTTCCATTTTAATTCGTGAAATATTTATAACTGGTTTATTCATCAACAGACCATGAAGAATATCCTTCTATATTCCACAGGGACATGATCAGCATTTAATTTGTTAACAGCTAACATTTGGACGTAACTTAGATGTTCAGTGTAATTTTTAACTGTTACACGTTTTAAGAGTTGAGAACAACTTTCTGCAAAAATGTCACCCCCAATGATGATCTATACACGCACGACTATATAACATGTCATTATTGGCGGTGGCGTGTAAAATTACTCTGAACACCTTAATTTATGTCCAAATAGAACTCTGACAATTCTTAGGTCCCTGCATGTGCTCTATCCCTCAAACGTTGTTTTCAAGCTAAAAAGGTCATTTAAAAATTCATATACTGCAAAAGAAGGGATAAATTCTTTTTTAAAGTTCAAACTTATATCGTGACCGCGTATTTCGTGACGTTTGGAGGGAGAACAAAGACTTATCTCATCCTAAATTTCGAACTTTGGATTTGCAAGTATGATCTTTTTCAGTTCGCCCATTATGATTTATATTCAGGGGAAGTTATAACGCTTCAACGTTAATCCCAATCGGGCACAAGTCGTTTATGGAAAGTACCGCAGGTTCTCGGGTTTCGATTTTCTATCTTTATGCATATATAACACGTACAATGCAGGGGCGGATCCAGGATTTCCTAAAAGGGGGGCCGAGAATTTTTTCTCAATAGTCCACGGTGTGTTGCGAAAGGCAGCAGCCCGAGCGCGTAGCGCGAGGAGGGGGAGGGTACAGACCCCCCTCCCCGTAAGGGGGGTTTGGGGGGTCTCCCCCCCCCCCCCCAAAAAAAAATGTGTTTTCTAGAACGTCTCAGAAGCGATTTCCCGTGTTCTGAGGATTGTTTTTATGTTCAATTAACAAGAAGAAAAAAAGCATATTTTAAGTATGGCCCAAAGACTTTTTTTTATGTACTGGAAAGAAAATTAAAGTTTCGGTTCAAATTCTCTATCAACAGCGTGTTTTAGAAGTCAGATGGTATTATTATAGGGGCAACCTGGTGATGACAAATGTATGAATCCACAGGGGGCTTGTTCATTATTACCTAATTTGGCGTCCCGCCCGCAAGGGGGATACGAGAGGTCCACCGTCAAAATATAAAT
>NW_018480035.1:0-11524 GCF_002113885.1 Mizuhopecten yessoensis | reverse complement strand
CCCCCCCCCTATATCCGCGCCTGCAATGTACCAACCTATACCAATCTGGCTCCCGGAGGTTAAAAAATAACCAAACAAAAACAAAAACAAAAATGCTTTGTGTCAACATTTTCTTTTGGCTTTATATGTCTCTGAATTTTTGTAACACCTCTAATTAATATTATGATTACCAGGTAACTTCCCTAAGAATTCACGCATTACACAGCTAGCTTCTTGATCCTCTGTCCTGTTACAGGACAGGAAAAAAGATGTACAGCTAGATCGGGATTCGAACCCAAATCATTGAGAAAATATGGATTTTTTTTATTAATTTATCACCAGAACAAGAAATTAGACTTGAGCACAGAATCTGAGTTTGAGCATGAGAACGGTTTCATGAATACGGACCCAGCTAGGATTTGAACCTCTAGACGGACGCTCTAACCAATATGAGCTACGTACATACATGGCCGTCGGCAGTCGTCACATTTAACAGATTAAAGTATTTTCATTCTCAATGCTAAAAAAAGGGCAGAGAAAAAAACGAGAATTTAATTAAGTTCGCTAAATCTTGTAGATCTATTTCCGATGCAAAAAGACGAACGAAATTCATTTTTGTGAATACGAAAATTTTGTCAAACTTCAGAATAACATATCTTTATTCTCATTGATCAGTTTCTGTTGAATTATTGTTAATCCATATACCAAGGGACAGACTGGGAATAGTTTTCCGCCAGCTGAGCGTTCCAGACAAACGATCGAGGGAGAACTTGTGTGAATCCCACGTAAGAGAAAGGCGATCGAGGGGAGGTAACTCGTGTGAACATAGGCTTTACGTTCACACATAACTGTTTTACTTATTACAAACTAAATTTATTTTAATTTCATATTTGTATGGTTTATTAAGTATACTGACACTTGATAATTCCACTTCCTTGCATCTCATAACTGACAAGGAAAATACCATGGCTCGGTGGTATGACAAATTCGTTATCTACCCGATTAGGTGGAAAATATAAGGACTTAAAATTTCCCAAAAGAGAGATGTGTATTTCCTGCGGCTAGGGAAACATAAAATGATTGCAGGGGATATGAACCTGTATACCCCGCCTAATAAGATAGATAACGTAAATGCATCATTTACATTGTTAATTAGTACTAATCGGCGTACATGTTTTCGTCTTTTCGCTGTGGGATTTGTCGTCTCAAGTTACTATTTTATTAAAGGTTGGGGGGTGAAAATGCGAACGAGCGAAATTCAAAATTCAAGCAAACTAATAAATCTAATTTTCTTGGAGTAAAAAGACGAAACAAGCAAAGGTTTGAAAGGGACTTAATTTCGTTCTTTTTGGGCGAAAAGACGAAACAACGAAAAGGCACAATTCAGCCACCGTACTCTCCTAACCTCACAACAAGAAGACCGCTCATTATCGCTCTCTACACCCCTGGAATATGTCATAGCAAAATTGAAGGCACGAAGATAGCTGTTTGATTGGTCTCAGGTAAAAAAAACCCGGACCAATCGCTAGGCTGATACCTTTCCTTTGAAGATTACAAAGGAGAGACGCCCGATTTCAAAGCCTGTCATTTTTTACCGTTACGTGACCGCGAGATTCTTTTGATCGAACTAGCCTTCTCGTCTCATCAACAGAGTGGTGCACACTGAGCCTTCGATTTTTGCTATGACATATTCCAGGGGTGTAGAGAGCGAAAGTAAGCGTAACCCCTGGGGCTATCGAGGATGAAAGACCCTAAGCCCCTACCAACCCCTCAGCAGTCGGGGACTTTGAATTTTCTGTCCTTTCTCACTGTGAGTGTCCGCATGCACGTGTAGACAGTTATTAACCAGGTACACGAGTAGACAATGTACGTGATTATCAGAAATCTTTACAGAAAACAATTAAAACTTCAATATATTTTATATTTATTTGTAAAGACAAGAATATGAGAAAGTACGACAATATCAATTGGACAGCTAGAATTTCTAATCTCACGTAATGTGCCTCCTTCCCCTCCCCTCACAATAAATAAAATAAAAAAATAAAAATAAAATGCCTATCGAAACGACTTATAAATATGTATCAAGTTCATAATGTATAACATGGAAATTTGAACTTAAATGGAAAAAGAGAAGAGAAAATTGTGCTGAAAATGAAGAAAATGAAGTACTTGATACTGATTTTGTATTCGTAGTCCTTGAGAGCATCAGGTTTTCGAATTCAGCCGAGAATGAAATTTACGTGACACATAAAACCGTGTGAGATGAGATGTTGGAATTAATTAAATCAAAAACTCAAACGAGGAGTCATGTCGATTTCATCCAATAATGACGTATTTATGATAGAATCAAACTTAACCGGAAAACATAACACATAAAAAATCAACCAAAAAATAGTGTTATAAAGAAAACTTTGAGCTGTGAATATTATAAATTCGTACAATTTTATTGCTAAAGTGACTAGTAGAGAATTGTAAATCCTGTAGTTATAAGTTATATAAATTGTCAGAATAAAATGTGTAATCGTGTCTGACATTTAAACAACAGGCCCAACAGACCCGTGTCGCTAACCTCTTATTCATATCGCATCTGTGACAGTCAAACTGGGTCAAAGTCAAACATATTCAAATACATTAAACAATATTACTCTACATAATATCAACATATTTGATCATAGTTTAACCTTGAAATTGGGTCAAGGTTATTCATTTGTACAAATTTGATAACTCATCACCTGCGCATATTATACTAAAGACCAAACATCATGATTCTAAGCATCTAGGTTTTTCAGAAGAAGTCATTTAAAGGTTTTAACACATTTTAGTTCTTCTTTAATTTTGAAAGAAAGTTACTGTAATTTATTTAAACGAACTTGATAGCCGTCTAACCAGCATGGCACTGGCAGATTAGTATGCCCTATAAGTTTTTTTCAGTAGTAGTCTCATAAAAAGAAAACAAAATTGACTGCGGAAGGCGGACTAACGGACGACCAATCGCTTAACCAACCACCAAGGCCGCATTCGTTTATTGCGACCCAAACAGCTGAACCGGTTGGATCAGAGTTTTTCGTTTATGAAATAAGGTCGGACCTACTGAAGTAATCTGATGCTGCTTTCAGCGAGCCTTGACAAAGCATTGCAAGGCCTGCATTCAGACAACCCGGTTGAATCGGATATGAGAAAGGGGCCCCAAGATTTAAGTTCGCTTGCCCTGTTTATAACATGTTTATAATGCTATGCATACATTCAAACGTTCAATTGCAAAAACTACATACATTCTTATAAAAGCACCATATAAGATAAAATTGCTTAAAAATGCAATGCATGTATATACAAAATAGCAACTGCCTCAGAGCATAGATATTTGACGCTATGATATTTCTTACTAACATTTTTTGAATGCCTCATAAATACTTTATGAATATATATATTGAAAAAAAATGTATAGGTTAATTGATTAATTCTTAGGTATTTAAAAGATGCAAAAGTATGGATTTATCATAACGTTTAGTACTTATACATCTGAGGCTAAGAAAACATTTACTCTCCCCTTTATCCTCCGTAATCATACATACACATTCACAGAGAATATCTCAATATCTGTTTAATGTATCTAAGACAGGTCTACTTAACACAAAACCCACCTCAACACACCCCTCCTAAGATCTACATAAGGAATGAACGGCATTTTTCAATGTTCATGCCGGTATGAACGCAAATCATCTACATACACATATTCCATTGATACTGGGTGTGATATGGAAAAAGGCGTGTTTTATTCTGTTTATTACAAACTTACTAATAAAAGCAACTATCTTATGATCTATTTTTCTTTTGAAATATTGAAAAACGAAAATTTTCCAAAAGGGGTGTGATACGGGTTTTGCGGGCTGATACGGGTTTTGGGGTGTGATATGGCGAGGGCTGATATGGGTTAGAGCAATTGTGTCGTATCGCATATACAAAGGACCCGTTTTTATTAGTAAGTATGTAATAAATGGATATATTCACTGGATAACATACTAAACACAGTACATTATACAATTATGGACTTTTATGCTGGTGAAAAGCCCATAACTGTTTTATTATATACTTCAACAATGAATTAAAAAAAAACCTCATGGTTCTGATCTTTTACGCGAGCCTCTGTGTAAAATTTAGGCAGGGTTGAATCCAACAGTTCAGCATCGTAGCTTTCGAAGACATCGTTAAGATCATTTTCCTTAAAATAAGCATGGAGGACACACACTGTGTATTCGGCAAATTACTACCAAACGAAGTCAAACAGTCTATTTCGGGTTTACCAACGCCACCCAAAATTTCGGAGGTGATTTAATCAAGACCGCCAAAGGTCCTGGATTTCGAAAAAATAAGGTTGTTCGATATCTGGGATGTAACATCCATGTTCGAGGTCATGTAAACTAAATCAATGCCGTCCTATATCTCGGATTTACACCACCACCACCACTGTCTCACCTCCGGTACTCTCTGGGAAAGATAAAAGTAGAATTGATTCACCGGCAGGAATTTACAAGTTATAGCTACATGGATCTGAAGAAAATTAGGAATTTCCTGATATGAAATTAAAAATAACAGAAATAACTTTATAAATAAACTTGTGTTTTTCCCATGAGCATAGCCGGAAACAGAACTGGAGCTTTCGATACCATGAACCCTAGACTTGCGCAAGCTCCAAATATAATGTAGCCAGGCACTGCGATACATTATACAAGGTGAAACTTATTGGGAAAAAATGACTTAAAAGTATAGTTTAATCATCTATATCTTCATATTTTTTACATACCATTGTTTGAAATGTTATCAAAGCCGCCGTTCCCCATTCCTGGCTGATTTTGGGAGCTGTAAAAAATAATAAAAAAAAGCGTATTAATGAAATGATCGACTTATATGCGTGTATGATGGTAGAATATATATTGATGCTAGAGTTAAGGCGACATACTACCTTACACAGTAAACCTGTGTTTTGTGTTAGAGTTAAGGATATATGCCACGTTACGATTGATGCTAGAGTTAAGGCGACATACTACCTTACACAGTAAACCTGTGTTCTGTGTTAGAGTTAAGGATGTATGCCACGTTACGATTGATGTTAGAGGTAAGGCGACATACTACCTTACACAGTAAACCTGTTTTTTGTGTAAGAGTTAAGGATATATGCTACGTTACGGTTGAGGTTAGAGTTAAGGCGACATACTGCCTTACACAGTAATCCTGTGTTTTGTGTTAGAGTTAAGGATGTATGCCACGTTACGATTGATGTTAAGAGTTAAGGCGACATACTACCTTACACAGTAAACCCGTGTTTTGTGTTAGAGTTAAGGATGTATGCTACGTTACGGTTGAAGTTAGAGTTAAGGCGACATACTGCCTTCGCGCCGCCTGACGTAAATACATGTATTGGCTGTGCGCAAAGGGAGCTGATAATTTGTTACAGCTATAATTGGACCTAAACTAAGGTGTTAAATTCAGATTGATTTTACACGTTTAGGAGTTTAGATCAACTTTCGGTAAAATTGCCTTAAGTTGATCTAAACCCCTTAAGCGTGTAAAATTATTCTGAACACCTTAGTTTCGATCCAAATATAGCTGTACAAAATTTTCGAGTCCCTGTGGTTATGTGAACAGAATTTGTACACTATTAATTGAACCGCTTTAACCATTACATGGATTTCATATAGCTATACTGTAGGCTTCACCACTCATTAAATATATTTATTTAAGATGGCCTCACGCGATGTGAGAACACGGTGCTTTACTGTTAAACTGACATTATATGAGAAACTATCCCAGAAGGTGACGATCGATTATAATGATTTGCATGTATATATACTTGAGAAATAAATCCTGTGTAACGTAGCATACATCCTTAACTCTAACACAATACACATGTTTACTGTGTAAGGTAGTATGTCGCCTTAACTCTAACATCAATCGTAACGTGGCATACATCCTTAACTCTAACACAAAACACGGGTTCACTGTTTAAGGTAGTATGTTGCCTAAACTCTAACCTCAATCGTAACGTAGCATACATCCTTAACTCTAACACAAAACACGGGTTCACTGTTTAATGTAGTATGTCGCCTTAACTCTAACATCAATCGTAACGTGGCATACATCATTAACTCTAACACAAAACACGGGTTCACTGTTTAAGGTAGTATGTTGCCTAAACTCTAAACTCAATCGTAACGTAGCATACATCCTTAACTCTAACACGAAACACGGGTTCACTGTTTAAGGTAGTATGTCGCCTTAACTCTAACATCAATCGTAACGTAGCATAAATCCTTAACTCTAACACAAAACACGGGTTTACTGTGTAAGGTAGTATGTCGCCTTAACTCTAACATCAATCATAACGTGGCATACATCCTTAACTCTAACACAAAACACGGGTTCACTGTTTAAGGTAGTATGTTGCCTAAACTCTAAACTCAATCGTAACGTAGCATACATCCTTAACTCTAACACAAAACACAGGTTTACTGTGTAAGGTAGTGTGTCGCCTTACCTCTAACATCAATCGTAACGTAGCATACATCCTTAACTCTAACATAAAACACGGGTTCACTGTTTAAGGTAGTATGTCTCCTTAACTCTAACACAAAACACAGGTTTACTGTGTAAGGTAGTGTGTCGCCTTACCTCTAACATCAATCGTAACGTAGCATACATCCTTAACTCTAACACGAAACACGGGTTCACTGTTTAAGGTAGTATGTCGCCTTAACTCTAACACAAAACACAGGTTTACTGTGTAAGGTACTATGTCGCCTTAACTCTAACATCAATCGTAACGTGGCATACATCATTAACTCTAACACAAAACACGGGTTCACTGTTTAAGGTAGTATGTTGCCTAAACTCTAAACTCAATCGTAACGTAGCATACATCCTTAACTCTAACACAAAACACATGTTTACTGTGCAATATACATTTATTATTCAAGATATAAGTTCGTAACAACACGAAGAAGTGGTTAGGGACCATGATCTATTTCTGGATGTGATATTCTAGCTTTATTCAGAGTTGATGTAATCTGTTTTTGATAGTGGGTGATTCATCTGCCACAAAACACACGATATACAGGAAAACCCTACTTTCGTTATGCATTCTCACGCCTATTATCAATGTTAACAAACACTTTTAAGCGTAGAATGACCTCTGTTTGTGTATCTACGCCAAGGGTAATATATAGAATACAACTGCCTCTTTTATCACCTATACCGGAAAAGGATTTTTTCTCCAACGAAAAGCATGTGCTATATCTAAGTGTTATTTTATCAAAGATTCATATTTGAGAAAAATGAGCAATTAAAATATTCTTCAAGGAATAAGTGAAATACTTAAAACAAAAAACAAGTCTGCATACGTCGATAAGCTACGCTTCGCTTTGCTTTTTGTTTGACGATAATTAATTTTAATTGTAATGCTGGGTGCTTTCCTTAGACCCAGTATTTACTCCACAAAATGAGCTTTGACACGTAGGTTTGAAATGACACATCTATTTGACATGTGTTTTGAACCCTCAGACTTCAGGGAAAATGTGATTTGATATCTGAAATTGTTAAAGGTCAAGGATCAGCTGAAAACCCTGATACTTAGCTAATCCAGACCCAGTAACCAACGTTGCCGCTTTTGTTTATCGCGATCCAAACGGTTTGACCGGTTGGACCAGAGTTGTTCGTTTATGAAATAAGGTCGGACCTAGTAATCTGATGCTGCTTTCAGGCGAGCCTTGACAAAGCCTTGCAAGGACTGCATACACTTTTGCAGGTCAGCCAGGATTTATACCCGAAGTTATTATATTTAAAAATAGTCAAATCGGTTGTTCCGCATAAACGAACAGTCCCCACCACATCAGTCATTCATTTCAGTTGTTGTAAATACAATTTTCTTATGGTTTCATACAAAACAAAGCTCTCATCTTACCTCTCTAGAGCCTTCTCCAGTTCCTTTTCGTCTTTCAGTTGGTATTTGGCCATCACCCGTTCGATCTTCTTGTGACTGGCACGATAAAGACAGAGGCCGCCCGAGAGGATGGTTAAACACAAAGCTACCATCATCAACAGTATGACAACGTAGGTTAGAATCTCACAGGGAGCTAGAAAAAAAGACGTCTTCTGTCACTCTTCAAAAGAAAATTCAATGAATGGCATCAATTGGTTAAACATTCGATCATATTATAAGACTCTTTCATGCCAAGGGGTGTAGAATATGGAAATTCCACCCGAGGGTTTTTCAAATTTGGAGGAGTTTTGCCAAATTTGAAAATCCCGAGGGGGGATCCTACACCCCTGGGCACGAAAGAGTATTTTTCTCTCATTAAAACCTGTATTTGTCATGGCAAGACCATTGATTGTGAAGGGATTTTGCAGTATGGTATCATTATATGTTTTACTCATATATGAATTTACATTTACTGTTTAAACTTTATAATACCAGACATTTTAGTATGTGAAATGTCCTAAGGAACTTAGGATAATACAATTGAAGTTTTCACCCCTCTCATTCCCTGAAAATGTTTGGATCCCTTCCCTGATACCCAATATGATATTAAAGTCATCAGGTCTCTTTAAGATAATTAAGAAAATACGTCTCTTTTAAATAATAATGATGGTATGCAACACTGCTCCGTTCAAATGAATATCTTCCAGTAGCGCCAATATCGGATCACTTCGCCTTTTTCCGTCGCATACTCGAAAATGACCAAGCGTGGTCCGATTGGCGGTAGCGCGTCTTTGAGAATATGTTTGAATGGAACTATGTTTGCTTCTTACGACTGTCTCGTGTTATTCGCGGGGGCTTTTATTAAAAACACCGAAAAGGATTGATTATTATTCTCTTTATTTCCTCCTTTAAGAAGATTTCACAAACAGAATAATGTACGTACAATGATAAATATAAGATAATAAATATAAAATCAAATAGACGATAGGGCAAAATTAGTGCACAACAGAATTAGTTAACACCACAGGAATAGGTTAATCAATTTGAGTACAGTTTACAAAAGAACACATAATTAATAATGTTAAGAATGAAAGTAACATGCTTTTCTTTTTGACATGACTGTGTTTCTCATTAAATGATATACACAAACATATTGAATAATCATTCGAAGTATGCCTTCAGCATTTTGGAAATATGATTGCCCGATGCCATACGAAATTCTGTTATCTCTGATGTATTCAGTTGATACGTTATTTTGCCACCAATCAGTAGGTGAAATAATTCAAAGTCTGAACGAGAGTGTTGGTATACACTAAACATAAATTCACATGTATTAATGACTTGACACCGTTCGCTGCGATCGATTGTCAAACAATTTCTCTCTTGGCCTCAACCGGCCACATATGAATACGGCATGAAATACGACGCGAATGTGTATTTACAGATAAAGCATACCGGATATAGGGCTCATTTTCAATCGAAATAACGTTTAGCAGGAAAGCATAACACAGATTAAATAAAATTATATAAGATAAAAGTCTATTATATCTATTATAAACTTTTATCAGATATCTTACATACATTGTAATATACAAACGATATTTCATAAACGATATTAACCTTATAAATGATATGCGGCCTCATTATGTTTTTCTAATATTTCTGCAAGACACACATCTATATATCACAAAAAGAAAGAAAAAAACCTATTTTCTTAATAAAAATGGAATTCTTTAAGCTGATATCGCTTCAATATTCTGGTTTGGTTTGTTTGTGTTTTACGTCGTATTTAAAAACAGCTATGGTCATTTAAGGACGTGCCAGGTGTTGATGGTGGAGGAAAGCCGGAGAAAAACCACCGACCGATGGCAAGTACCTGGCGACTGCCCCACGTAGGGCTCGAACCCGCGACTCAGAGGCGGAGGGCTAGTGGTAGCAGAATGTCGTACGCCTTAACCACTTAGCCACCGCGGCCCCTTTAGTAATCTGGTTACATGGTGATCTCACGTCATCATCAATGCGTTGAAGTGATTTCTTAAGCAAATAACAAAGAAAAATGGAGCCTCATTAAAAGTTAAAAACTGTTGCTTAAAAAGTACATACGTTTGCATTCACCTGGGATGTCTTCACATGTAAGACGGCAGATATTGTCAGCGGCACAAAACAGGTTCTTCCCACAGGGAGAGAATACTTCGTCGCAGCTAGCCATTTTTATTATCTACTGAACGGATATCTTCATATCGTGTACTCTAAAATTAGATGTCTGGTTTTCATTCTCGCTAATTATAGCGACAAGTCACATGTTGACAAAGTTACGTCACGTATTCATAAATATTGGGGATTTTTATGTACACGCGTGCTTGATGATGATGAAATGAGAAGTATTATAATATTTTTTTGTGCATTACGTAACAAATACATTAGGCACATAGGGCCACAAAATTTTAAAACTACTGAAAACAGAAGGTGAGAAGTAAGAAAACACAGTATTGTATGGTAGTTCATATCTATAAAGTGTCTTTTAAAAAGGCAATATACTATGTGAAACTAAAAAAGACAAACATTATAATCTGGTTTGTAACAAGTGCTTGAAGCAATTAACCAACCCAAACCTCACCCGACCCCATCCATACCCGATTCCGATTTACTGTTAACATGTTTAATTAATAAACAATTTAAAATCATTGATTTTACAATCCGATGTGTAAAACAGTTGAATTTTCAAATTCCTCTGTCAAAGAGCGAAATATACTACAGTGAAACCTGTCTACACTGTACACCAGCCTCTCTTAGAGAATAAAGTACTACAGTGAAACCTGTCTACACTGTACATCAGCCTCTCTTAGAGAGTAAGATACTACAGTGAAACCTGTCTATACTGTACACCAGCCTCTCTTAGAGAGTAAAGTACTACAGTGAAACCTGTCTTCGCTGTATACCAGCCTCTCTTAGAGAGTAAGATACTATAGTGAAAACTGTCTATACTGTATACCAGCCTCTCTTAGACAGTAAAGTACTACAGTGAAACCTGTCTATACTGTATACCAGCTTCTCTTAGAGAGTAAAGTACTACAGTGAACCCTGTCTATACTGTATACCAGCCTCTCTTAGACAGTAAAGTACTACAGTGAAACCTGTCTATACTGTATACCAGCTTCTCTTAGAGAGTAAAGTACTACAGTGAAACCTGTCTATACTGTACACCAGCCTCTATTAGAGAGTAAAGTACTACAGTGAAACCTGTCTACGCTGTATACCAGCCTCTCTTAGAGAGTAAGATACTATAGTGAAAACTGTCTACACTGTATACCAGCCTCTCTTAGAGAGTAAGATACTACAGTGAAACCTGTCTACACTGTACACCAGCCGCTCTTAGAGAATAATATACTACAGTGCAACCTGTCAACACTGTACACCAGCCTCTCTTAAAGAGTAAATTACTACAGTGAACCCTGTCTACACTGTCCCCCAGCCTCTCTTAGAGAGTAATATACTACAGTGCAACCTGTCAACACTGTACACCAGCCTCTCTTAAAGAGTAAATTACTACAGTGAAACCTGTCTACACTGTAC